>NW_026068114.1:112609-151033 GCF_014885135.2 Alexandromys fortis
ATCTGACATTGGGAAGACTTCTGAAAATTGTATTTGCCCTGATACCGTGTTGGTTGCAGTTTAAAACAAGTTTCTGCTGCTTCCCTTGCTTTCCTCGCCAGCCTGCCTTCCCTTAGCTGCATGTCCCTGCACCCACTGTGGGGAAAGACATCTTCAGACTTAGACCCTATTGAGGTAGCGCCTGTGACCTGCCTGCTTACCACTAAGAGTGAAGAGCAAGAATCCCAGAGGGGTGCTTCTAACGGGTCATGGCCTGACTTAATCTTGGGTTATCTAGAATTCAGACACCATCACCCAAAAAAGCGGGCCAGGAGCTGGCTTTTGAGTAGTTAGTTCTGTTGACAGTTTAAATAGAAGCATTTTCCATGTCTTATGATTATATGCTGACTTCAGCAGCCTTCCTCGCCCTGCATTCAATTTGGGATGAGCCAGTCATCTCCAATGCTTTAATGACTTCAGGATGTTGAGTCAAAGTTATGTTTTCAAACACCCCAGCCATTTCACAGCAAGGCTCCGGAAAGTGTGATGAACACTACTGATTCATCCGTGGTCCAAATGTCTCCTCCTCGGTGGCATCCTTCCTGCTGCTCTTCCTCTCTCTCAGTGCTCTCATTCTTTCTCCCCCAACCCAGTTTTGCCCCACCAAAGCTGAGGCCCGGCGGAGTGCTGCGAAGATTGCGCTAATGAACTCCGTGTTTAACGAGCATCCATCCCGAAGAATCACCGATGAGTTTATTGAGAAGAGTGTCTCAGAGGCCCTGGCGTCTTTCAATGTAAATAACTTGGGAATGGGAGGAGGGAAGCAGGGGGTGGCAGAGCTGGGGAACCCATGCGCTTTTGTTCTTCCCTCTGTCTGCTTCTCTTCTGTTTATTCTATCGATTTTGTGTGTGTTGTGTGCTCCATGTCTGCCTTTAATTCTAGATCTGTGTTTTTATGTTTAATGATTTGTCTTTGTGTTCCTTTGGTATCTAAGATACTTTTTAAAAAGACTTACTTATTACGTACACAGTATTCAGCCTGCATGTATGTCTGCAGGCCAGAAGAGGGCACCAGATCTCGTTACAGATGGTTGTGAGCCACAGTGTGGGAATTGAACTCAGGACCTCTGGAAGAGCAGCCAGTGCTTTTAACCTCTGAGCCATTCTTCCAGACAGTATCTAGATGCTTTTAATTCAAGATTTGTGGGATTAAAAATTATATTATAAATTTTTAAATTATAATGATAGCCATGGTGATACATACCTTTAGTCCTAACACTCCGGAGGCAAATAGACGTATATGAGTTCCAGAATAGCCAGGGCCATAGAGAGAACCTATCTCAAACAAACAAAAATAATAATGAAATCTTTAGCATGTTTATATACATGCCATGGCACATCTGTAGAGGTCAGAGGACAACTTCTGGGAGGCCATTGTGGTTTTCTCCTTCAGCCGTGAGGAGTCTGGTATCAAACTCAGGTTTCCAGGTGTGGAGGGAAGTATCTTTAAGTGCTGAGCCCTCTTACTGGTTTCACTGGTCCCAATTTATGGAATTTTAGAGCTATTAAAATAATGAAATAGTTTCATGCTTGAATTTTACTTCTAAGTTTGGTTTAAAAATTCCAGTTCCTGTTCCTTTAAGACAGGTAACTCTGCAACACGGGCTGGGGAGAGATGCCCTCCCCTTCTATCAGCAGGTGTTGATGGCCAGGCAGTGGTGGTGCACACCTTTAATCCTAGCACGTGGGAGGCAGAGACAGCAGATCTTTGTGAGTTTGAGGTCAGCCTGGTGTACAGAGGGAGTTCCGGGACAGCCAGGGTTACACTGAGAAATCCTGTCTTGAAAAACCAAAACTTAAAAGACTGGGGGCGCTGTCCCTGCCCCTTATCAGTGCAACACTCAGAGTGGTCCCTGCTCCTCCTGGGCAAGGCAGTACACCCGGGCCCTGAAGACGCCGGTTAGGGAGAGCCGGCTCCGTCCCTTGCTCCCCCCTACAAGGGGTGTACTAGCTGAGGCAATGCTGGAGAGCCCACCCTGGTAGCAAAGAATGGGAAAGCTGGCGGGCAGACCAACCCTGCAACTACCCCGGCCCAGAACTAGGGTTATGTGTTGGTGCACCCCAACATCCACCTCATCTGTGCTGGATATGGTTGGGGTGAGGGGTGTGCCAGCCCTATGGACCCAGAGTTGCAGGATCTCCAGGACACAGGGCAGCAACAGGATGTCCAGGTAGAGTCCAGCATCAGTGGTGCAGCAGGGACCAGGGGACTTGATCGCCTGCACCTAAAACTGTAGGGATAACGGGATTTACTGTGTGACTCAGTGTTTCACATTGCAGCTTCGATAACAAAAATTCCCTCTTCTTCCTTTCTTCCCCCCCCTTCTCTAAAATTTTATTTTGTTTTATTTTGGGGTGGGGAGGGAAATGGGCATGGTTGGGAGGCATGATGTGGAAGTCACAAAGAACAAGGTAGCTCTGTGAGTGGAGACAGGCAGATCCCTAGAGCTCTGGCCATTCACTGAACCCAATCATAGAGCTCAGCGTTTACTGTAAATCAGATGGAGGGACAGAGAGGGGAAGAGACCCAGTCAATCCCCGGCCTCCACACTGGTGCGCACACAGAATAGACTCTTAAGCTATTTGTTTTTATTTCAATGTAGCAACTGGAAAATTTAAAATCAAACATGGAGTCTTAAAAAATGGTTCAGAAAGCACTTGCTTTCTCAAAGGACCCAAGTTCAGTTCCTGTGTCAGGCAGGCTGCAGGTAACTCCACTTCCAAGGGGATCTGCTGCTGCCTTCTTCTGGCCTCTGTTGGCATTGTACACACCACAGACACACACGCCATCTTTTAAAAATTCTTTTAAAAAAAATTAAGTATGTGGCTCATGAAGGGCTGAGGAATGGGTCAGCAGATAAAAGCATTTGCCTTGCAGGCAGGAGGTCCTTAGTTTGATCCCAAAAGCCCACTTGAAATGCTAGGCTAGTATGGCGGCTCACATGTGTAGCCCCAGAGCTGGGTATCCCTAGGGCTCTTGGCTAGTCAGCCTAGCATAACGGGTAAGCCTGAGACCAGCAGTCTGTCTCAGAGGAGGGGGGTCAGTGCTCCTCAGGAGTAACTCCAGATGAATACACATACACACGTGCACATGCAAGCACATGTGCACATGCAAGCGCATACACACACATGCATAAAAATGTTGCTAAGTTCTATTGGGTAATACTGGTCAAAGTGGTAATTCTGATCGAAACGCTACTTGTCTTTTTCATTCCTGTTACCAGGGTAACAGAGAGGAAGCTGACAACCCAAATACAGGGATTGGTGCTTTCCGATTCATGCTGGAATCTAATAAGGGCAAGTCAATGCTGGAGTTCCAGGTACTGCCCCACCTTCTTTCCTGCCTCTAATCACAGAGGTCAGCCTGACACAGCAAGTTCAATGTCACCTACTCATCTCTACCTTATTGTTCTGGGGCGGGGGGGGGGGGGCAGATGGAGAGAAGGTGGTTAGATTTTCAAAGTACAGTTACCCTTTCTTCCCCTAAGGGCACACCAGAGTTGGTGATTAGATAGATATTAGAGATGCTTCCAAAAATACATGTTGTCCCATTTGATTCTGATGTGGTATAATTTAAAATCACTATCCTGACTGTATCAGCCAGGATTATCTAGAGAACCAGAACAGATAGAATGCACACTCTCTCTCTCTTTCTCTGTCTCTCTCTCTCTCACACACACACAATTTATTAGAGTAATTTATAGGCTGTGGTCTGTGTTTTCCAACAAAGTCTGTCTTCAGTAATCCAGGAGTTGTCCAGTAGAGACTGGATGTCTTAGCTGGTCTTCAGTGCATACCAGAATCCCAAAGCAGGCTCTAATACCAGTGAAGGAAGGGACGCACTGGTGAAAGCAAGCTTCCTTCCTCCATGTCCTTATATAGGCTGCCACAGTGTGGCCCGGATTTAAGGGAGGTGTTTGTTCCCACTACAAATGATCCCCATCAAGAAAAGTCCCTCACAGTGCACCAGCAGCTTGGGTCTTAGTTAATTCCAGGTAGCAAGTCAACAACCAGAATTAGCCATCACGCTAGTATTTCCCATCTTCTTTCCTCAGGAGCTCATGACAGTTTTTCAGCTGCTGCACTGGAATGGCAGCCTCAAGGCCATGAGGGAAAGACAGTGCTCTCGACAGGTAGGAGTCAGCTGAGGGAAAAGGGGGAAGAGCTGCTTTGGGTTTCAAATGGCTACCAGGCCGTCACTGCTTTTAGGCCCTATTTCAGCATCCTCTTTGCTCTCGCATTCTTTCATCATTTTAGTTTGTCGAGACAGGGCTTCTCTGTGCAGCCCTGGCTGTCCTGGAACTCGCTCTGTAGACCAGGCTGGCCTCCAACTCAGAGATCCGCCTGCCTCTGCCTCCTAAAGGCACCCAGTCTGTCCTGGTATTCTTTGCTGTCTGAATGTCATTGTGGCCCTCTTACCTTGCTTCCCCACTATGAAGTTTCCCTTAGGAAACTCTTTGACTGAACTGGGTTTGGTAGCTCATGCCTTTAATCCCAGCACTTAGGAGGCAGAGGCAGGTGGATCTCTAAATTCTAGCAAGTTCCATGGTAGCTCGTGCTACATTGTGAGACCCTGTCTCAAAACAAAACAGCCTCCTTGGCCTCTGTCTCCAAGCTGCCATGACATGAACTAGTCTGCCCCACCATGGCTCCCCTCCAAGATGGGTCGACAGCTCCGAAACCACCCCATTCTGGTGTCCTTCTCACTAAGAACCAGAGGACCAAGTCTATCACATTAAATCACACAGATCAGCCTCCAGTGTCCCATGGAGCTTTCAGTTCCTTCTGTGACAAGGAGCTGGCTGGAGAAGAAAAAATGAAATAAGCATTGCGTTTGTAAAATAGTTTTGGCAAGTTATGGGCATTCCTGCATTCCCTTGAGCAAGTGTTCATGGTGACCTGAGCAGAGTGCTGAGGTTTTCACACATTTAGGAGATTTTGTTGTTTTTAAAAGATAACCACATTTCCCACCTAAGTCAGATACCTTCTGCGTGCTGCTGGGGCACTGAAGGTGTGCTCCCCGAGCTCAGAGCTTTCACTGTGCTCCCCATGGCAGAGCCCCTGCACCTCCCTCATCTGTGTGTATATCCAAGCCTCCCCCCACTTCTGTTTTACTCAAACTCTTATAAGGGAAAACAAATCTTCGTAGGTCATGTGCTAACTTCAGTTCAGACTGTGCTATACTGTGTAGATATGTGCCTGTCTGTAGATATGTCCCTGTGTTATGATGTGTAGGACATGTGTCTGTCTATTGGGGTTCTGTGCTATAATGTGTTAGACATGTGTCTGTCTATTGGGGTCCCTGTGCTATAATGTGTAGGACATGTGTCTGTCTAGGGGTCCTGTGCTATAATGTGTAGGACATGTGTCTGTCTAGGGGTCCTGTGCTATACTGTGTAGGACGTGTGTCTGTCTAGGGTCCTGTGCTATATGATGATTTTTACCTTCTCAGTGACCTCTGCATTCCTCTCCCTGACCAGGAGGTGTTGGCTCATTATTCGCACCGGGCCCTGGATGATGATATCCGCCACCAGATGGCTCTGGACTGGGTGAACAGGGAGCAGAGTGTGCCGGGGGCACTGTCTAGAGAGCTGGCCTCCACTGAGCGGGAGCTGGATGAAGCCCGGCTGGCGGGCAAGGAGCTGCGCTTCCACAAGGAGAAGAAGGACATACTCATGCTGGCGGCTGGGCAGCTGGGCAATATGCATTCCTCCAGCTGCTGAGCACCTGCCCTCACTGCCACGCTCGTCAGGCCCTTTTTTGTATGTCTCCTTTCTAAGACGTAGGACGATTTCTGTATATACTTTCTCAATTTTATACTTTTAAATATAGATATATATGTATAAACTCTACACCTGGATTCCTGTTTGCTGAGATCCCTTTTCTAACTCCAGGTTTGGGGATGTAGCTACCTTTGGAGTATCACTGTTCCAGTTGAGAGCTTTGCTGGCTCCTGCACCTTCAGATGAAGTATAAGAATCATTCCTGTAGCACAGTACACTTGATTAAGTGTCCATGTCTCTTTTTCTTAAAAAAGCAGCCAGCCCGCCAGGTGGTGGCTCACACTTTTAATGGCAGCACTTGGGAGGCAGAGACAGGTGGATCTCTGTGAGTCTGAGGCCAGCCTGGTCTACAGATCAAGTTCCAGAACAGCCAAGGCTTGCAGCTGAGAATGACATTGAACTCCGGAACCCCCTGCACCCACCTCCCCTGTGCTGAGATTACAATGGAGTACCACCTCACCTGCCTTAACCCTTCCTTCAATAGAAGTGTTCTGCTCTTTAGAAACTGTCTCTGGTCTGTGTCGTGAGAACCATGTTCCTCTCAGGCCCACCGAGTTGTGCTGTTTACTCTTAGATTCCCATTTCCTGTGTCTTCCTCCTTTCCCTCCACATTGCCTGTGAGAACGTGAGTTGATGAAACTTGGATAAGAACATGGTTCTTCCTAAGTGGAACCTTGACCGCCTGCAGGAGAGGAAAGAGAACGAGGTACTTGTGTGTGCAGAGAGAGAGGTCCTGAAGGCAGAGCTCGGGGCTTTCGGAGACTTTCACGGAGTAAGCGGTTTCCCTTGTTTCCGTGATCTCCGCTACACTGTGTTATTGTTCACTTTCTATCATTTTAATGCTACTATAATCTGACTTCCCATTTAACAGTTGCAATTTGTTTTTAGCTTAGGAACTGGGCCTGGTGATGCAGGTCTGTAGTCCCGGTTACTCTGGAGGATAAGGCAGGAAGATCAGAAATTCAAGGTACATCCCAGCTAGAATGAGTTCAGAGGCAACCTGGGTGGCTTAGCAAGACAGTCTCAAAAATATGAAGTAAAAACAGGGCTGGGGGGGGCTGGAGAGATGGCTCAGTGGTTAAGAGCATTGCCTGCTCTTCCAAAGGTTCTGAGTTCAATTCCCAGCAACCACATGGTGGCTCACAACTATCTGTAATGAGGTCTGGTGCCCTCTTCTGGCCTGCAGACATACACACAGACAGAATATTGTATACATAATAAATAATATTAAAAAAAAAAAACAGGGCTGGGGATATAGCTTAGCAGCAGGGTTGGATGGGCTTGTGGAGCCTGAGTTTAATTTCTACTGCTGAAAGGGAGGTGGGGGAGGAGGGGAGGGAGTAGATTAGATCACAGCTCACTTGGCAGGAGCAAGGTGAAAAGCAGCTTTCTTGCTTTTGAAATCATCTTTGTGACAAGGACACATGGGATCAGGTCGTGAGCCTAGGGACAACAGTATCCATGCTTAGAAAAGGGTTCCTCCATTCCTCTAGCCCTGCCTCTTTATTTCACAAAGCAGACTGGGTCGGAACAGAGGCTCCCATATTACACGGTCGGTGCACCTGTCTTAAATTGGTCTCTATAACCCAGAAGTCACGAACCTGCCCACTTCTCCTGTGCGCCGTTCTTTGTGTAAATGCGTTAAGGGGTATGCGCTTCGGGAGAAATTGTCCTTGCACCTCCTGGATTTATTTTTCTCAAAAACCCAAGACTCCAAAGAACATGAGAAAATTTGTTCTGTCCTTTGATGTTGAAGATTTTAGTTATCTTTTTGGTACTTTCTATGTATTTTATATGTAAAATTTTACACAATTAAAAATGGGTTTTTGTCTAGTAAGCCAGAATGACTTTTTTTTCTCCTGTGACAGGATCTCGTGTGGCTTCCAACTTGCTGTGTATCTAAAGCTGGCCTTGAATACTTCATCCTCCTACCTCCACTTACCAAGCAATGAGATCAGTGCCACGTGCCACTCAGCCTGATTACTGTTTTTTTTTCTGTTTGGTTTTTCGAGACAGGGTCTTACTGTAGAGCCATAGATGGCCTGGAACTTGCTATGTAGATCAGGATGGCTTCAAACTTGCAACAACCCTTCTGCCTCTGCAGTCAGAATCTGGAATTACAAGCACGTGTCACCTCCTGCCAGAATGACAGGCAGTTATCAGAGGAGCTCCAACATGGCCTCTTGCACGCACACATAAACTGGCAAAGGCTTTGAGGCTGACATACTGCAGAGAAAAGGCAGCTGCTCTCCTCCAAATAGTAAAGAAGCCCGGATTTTGTCCATGGCCCTTTCTCAAGCTCATTCTCACTATGGCTATTAAACGCTATATGTATGATTCTCACATACATTTCTTCCATCTCAACTTGTTTGGAGCTTTTATGTCTGTTTTTCTACCATCCAGACATGACAGAAACATTGTGAACTCACATATCCATGATGAAACCTGCTTCTCCACTTGCACCACCCAGCTTGCAAAACATTTTTTTAAAAATATTTCTTATTTATTATGTATACAATATTCTGCCTGTGTGTATGTCTGCAGGCCAGAAGAGAACACCAGACCCCATTACAGATGGTTGTGAGCCACCATGTGGTTGCTGGGAATTGAACTCAGGACCTTTGGAAGAGCAGGCAATGCTCTTAACCTCTGAGCCATCTCTCCAGCCCTGCAAAACATTTTTTACATTATATTTTTGTGCAAATTTACTGTAGAAAATCTTGCTTTTCTATTTACAGTACTGTGATTAAATGTCCCTTTAAAGTAAATTTATGTTTTAAAATTTTGTTTAAGAAAAAAATGCCAAGCAAAAAATAATTTAGAAGCTATGGTGGGGGTTTCCACATGTTAAAAGTCATAAATAGAAGGCTAGAGGAAAGATTGCTCAGAGGTTACGAACCCTTGCTGCTCTTGTAGAGGACCTGAGTTGGGTTCCTTGCACCCGCACTGGGAAATTCACAGCAGCCTGAAACGCCAGCTCTGATACCCTCTTTTGGCTTCTTCAGGCCACCGTACTCAGGTTCCACCACAAACAAGGCAGGCTGAGGTGGCTTGTGCTGAGGCACACAGACCTTTTTTTGTTTGTTTGTTTCAAGGCCAGCCTAGACCATCTTGAGTTCAAGGCCAGTTAGGACTTGTGAGACTAGTCTTAAATAAATAAATCTTTAAACCGGGCGAAGGTGGCGCACGCCTTTAATCCCAGCACTCGGCAAGTGGATCTCTGTGAGTTCGAGACCAGCCTGCTCTACAGAGCTAGTTCCAGGACAGTGCTCCAAAGCCACAGAGAAACCCTGTCTCGAAAAAACCAAAACCAAAAAAAAAAAATCTTTAAAAAAAAATCACGAACACTCAAGATATCTGAAGAGGAATTTCTTATTTAGAATTAAACTACACAAACCTTTAGCATGGCAATATGATCGTAAGCTGCCATTTACAGATTTATTTCCCAGTCTCACAGCTTTAAGCAGAATTCCTTTTCTTCTTTACCATGGGACAGGGCAGCGGGCACCAGTTTTAGAGATAATTAGAAAGAAGCATCTTTACTTCATAAATTACACCATAATGGGAGGGGGGCAGTTGATATACAAGTTAAAAACAAGACAAGGCAACTGAACATCCTTTAATCAATTCTAAGAAGGAAAGAAACCGGAAAGGAGGGTAATAAAAACGCCTTCAGTGAGAGTATTGACCCCTAAAGGATGAGGCTGGGCCATCCACGCCAAAAACCTGGAGGAACAGCATCAGCATGAAAGCAGGCCAAGTGCTCTACCACCTAGCTACATCCCTGCCCTGGGGACCAAGGCTGCAAAATCCTGAGATGAGAAAGAGTACACCATAGGTAAGAGCAAGTGTAGGGAAGGATCAATAAGATAGCCTGGTCTACACAGAGAGACCCTGCCTCAAACTAAACAAAAACGAAAATACCCATATGTGATGGCTACTCCTGGTTGTTGGCTTGACTGTATCTGGAATGAACTACAGTCCAGAAATGCAGGGCACACTTGTGATCTGGATCTTGAGGCAGGAAGACAACGTGACTTTGATCTGAATCTTGAGGCAGGAAGGCGCACCTTTAATCTGGGCCATGCTGTCTGCTGGAAGCCTGTATGAGGACAGTGGGGGAAGGAAGGCTGTTCTTCATCTGTTTGCCCTCACCTGTCGCCCATCCATTCCTTCTCAAGATCCCAGCAGACCAGCTGAGACGGCCAGCCTCGTGGGACTGAGCAGCTCCTAGATTCTTGGACTTTCCTAACTGGCCATTGTTGAACTGCAGCTTATAAGTCATTCCAATATGTGTGTGTGTGTGAATATCTTTATATATATACATACACACACATACACCTCTCTCTCTCTTTCTTTCTCTCTCTCTCTCTGAGAGAAAGATTCATTCCATAAGTTCTGTGACTCTAGAGAACCCTAACACAATTCAGAAATGAAAGATACACTTGTAAGAGGTCTTCTGCTTGAAGTGGGTGAATCCAGTTTTAGTCCAGACCCTTGAGGGAGGATGCACATCTTTGGTCCCGATCGTGAGGTGGGAAGACAGACCTTTAATCTGGTCTGTCTGCTGGAAGTCTACATAAGGACATAGGAAAAAGAAGCTCTTGCTTTTTGCCTGCTTGCACATCCATTCCTTCGCTGGCATTGAGCCTGCTTCTTCCAGATTCCAGCATATACAGAAGTCCCAGCTTTGGGGGACTGAGCAGCCACTAGATTTGTGGACTTCCAATTCACAGCTACTCATTGTTGGATTAGCTAGACTAATGCAGCCTGTAAGTCATTCCGATAAATCGTGTGTGTGTGTGTGTGTGTGTGTGTGTGTGTGTGTGTGTGTGTGTGTGAGAGAGAGAGAGAGAGAGAGAGAGAGAGAGAGAGAGAGAGAGTGTGTCAGTCAGTCATTCTGGAAGTTCTGTGACTCTAGAGAACCCTGACTAGCCCTGACTAATTCAGCATACTACCTTCAAGGATGGTAAAGCTGCTGTTTTGAGGGCTCTGATGCCTCCTTCCCTTCTTGTCTATCTTTGGCTTGTGCCATGCTGGTGATGAAACCGAGGGTTTCATAAATACTACTGTAATACATTTATCAATTAAGCAACATTCCTAGCTCTACAAGACTTACCTTAAAAAAAAAAAAAAGAAAAAGAAAAAAAACCTGAAGCTGGGTCCCACCACCTCAGAGGCTGAAGCAGACAGATCTCTGTGTATTTGAGGTCAGCCTTGGTCTACAGTGAGACTCTTAAAACAACAAAAATTTGCTATCTGCCTGGCCAATCAAATTCCAACTGTCTTCATCTGTTTTCTTAGTGTTCTTCTTTTTCTTTCCTTCTCTTCTTTCTCTCTCTTTTATAAATCACAGGCTACCTGCCTCAGCCTCCCAAGTGCTGGGATTAAAGGCATGTAAAGGCATGGCTGGTCTACTAGTTTTCCTAAAATTCTGCACCAGCGGCAGTTTTTGAGCAGGTAATGTTGATTTAACTTATTTATTTATTTTTAAGATTTATTATGTATACAGTGTTCTGTCTGTATGTGTCCCTGCAGGCCAGAAGAGGATACCAGATCTCATTATGGGTTTTGAGCCAACATGTGGTTGCTGGGAATTGAACTCAGGACCTCTCAAAGGACAGTCAGTGCTCCTAACTTCTGGGCTAACTCTCCAACCCCCAACTTATTTATTTTTTAATGCTTCCTGTGAAGACTGGATTGCTTCTTCAACTAGGATAGATATGCTTTAAGTTACTTTTTAGTCCTAACAACATTTGCTTATTTGTATATATACGTGTGTTTATGTCTTGCATGAAGGCAGGAATGTGGAGGTCACCTTGCAAAAGTCGTTTCTTTCCTTCCACCTTGTGGTTGCCAGAGATTGAACCCAGGGTGTCAGACTTGGCAGCAACAGTCTTTTCCTGCTGAGCCATTTTAAGATTTTAAGATGCCTCGCTGTTTAAGATTAAAAACAAAAATTTAATTCAACTGCCATTTTCTAGTATGGAATGGGGAAGAAGAAAAGTAAGCCTTTAATAAGGAAATCAACACGGTTTTATAAGGAGTTCTTGTTAGTTGAAGGTTTTAGGAGAAAGCATTGAATTTGTCCCAAAGCGGAAGCGCTCACACCTGCTCAAGATAGCTGTAGGAGCACTTCCGGCACCATTTTATTTGACTTTATTATATTTTTTGAGATAGGGTCTCATCCTGTAGCCTTAGAGCTCGGCGTGGTGGCGCACGCCTTTAATCCCAGTACGTGGAAGTAGGGAGCTGGCGGATCTCTATGACTTCGAGGCCAGCCAGGGCTACAAAGAGACTGTCACAAAACAAAACACGCCAAATTATGAGACCGTGACTGGCCTGGAACTCACCACGTAGACTGAGATGGCTTTGAACTCAAAGTGATCCACCCGTGTTCCCGAGTGCTGGGATTAAAAGCGCGCAGACACGACAGGTTTCCAGCTCCATTTGAGACTTTTCGCCACGCCGAGGGCGGGGCTTGGAGTCAATCTCTGATTGGCTAGCCTGACTGGTGACGTTCTCCGCCACCAAACCGAGGGCGGGATTTGGAGCCAATCTCTGATTGGCTAGCTTGACTGGTGACGTTTCCCCTCTGCGACAGTTTCCCGAGGTGCCTCGCTCCTAGCGGCACGGACGAGAGCTCCGAGAGAAGCAAGATGGCGGACGTACTGGATCTTCACGAGGCCGGGGGCGAGGATTTCGCCATGGATGAGGATGGGGACGGTGAGGAGAGTGGAGGTGGCTGCGGGAAGAGGGGAAGGAGCGAGAGGAGAATGCAATAGGAGAAACTTCTGGGGTGCATGCCGGTGAACTGGGTCTCCACTAGAGAGACTCCGCCCCCTTGGGAAGGAATTAGGGGTGGAACCGGGAAGGGACTGAAGCTGGAGTCCCTGTTTTATGCTTCCAGATAGTCTTGGGAACGAGACAGGTTTTTAAAAATGACTCTTATATTGGCCCTGAATCAAGGCCATCAGTTTGCTGAAGCTGTTGGTTTCAAGCAGGTGCCTAAATAAATGTCTTTCTATGGTCTGTTGGCCATTTCAGAAAATTTTAAATGTTATGGTCAATTCATTAGAAAGAAACATCTGGGCGGGAGGCAGTGGCAGGCGGATCTGTGAGTTCGAGACCAGCCTGGTCTGCAAGAAACATCTGGGGGAAAAAGGAAAAAAAATGACTCTTATTTTTTGTTGCTTCTTATTTTCGAATCTGGAACTCTAGAGAGCATCCATAAACTAAAAGAAAAAGCGAAGAAACGGAAGGGCCGCGGCTTTGGCTCCGGTGAGTGTGGGGAACAGGGTAAAGTGATCTAATAGGGAGAAGTACGGGTCCGGGGGGAGCACATATATATGAAGGACAGTTTTCGGTGATCTGGTATGTGTTCTTTTAGAAGAGGGGTCCCGAGCGCGGATGCGAGAGGATTATGACAGCGTGGAGCAGGATGGCGATGAACCTGGACCCCAGCGCTGTGAGTAAACAGGACTTCTGGGAGTCTGTATTGGCACTTAAATGGGAATAAAGTTTAGCCAGTCTTTCTCTACCTTTCTCTCTCTTTTTCTCTGTCAACAGCCCTGGCTGACCCACAACTCTTTTTAGATCAGGTTGGCCTCCAACTCTCAGAGCTCTACCTCCCTCTGCCTCCAGGAGTGCTGGGATTAAAGGCCCGTGCCACCATGTCCAGACTTTTTTAGGTTTTTGATACAGAGTCTCACTTGCTAGCCCTAGCTGACCTGGAAGCTGCTCTGTCCCAGAACTCCCAGATCTGCCTGCCTCTGCCTCCTGAGTTTTTTCTTACGTGCTCATACAACACCTTCCTTTACCCAACAGCTGTTGAAGGCTGGATTCTCTTTGTCACCGGAGTCCACGAAGAAGCCACCGAGGAAGATATCCATGACAAATTCGCTGAGTATGGGGAGATAAAAAACATCCACCTTAACTTGGATAGGCGCACCGGATACTTGAAGGTGGATTTTTTGCTTCCTTCACTCATAACTCTTAGCTACATTGTTTAGTTTGTATTTGCTGTGGTTGACCAAGAACAGGGATTAAGTGAAATGACTTGGAAATTGACTTTGTTACCCACAAGAAAGAGACAAACAAAATGGGTAGGTTACATGTATAATGGGGATGTATGATGTACTTTTTGCTGTATAGACCTGGTAAATTTTTTCGGTTAAGTATGCAGATCAGCTTTAAGGAAGAGGGTACTTGACAGTTGGTGAAGTATACTTTTGACATTTCTATATTTTCCCCAGGGATATACTCTAGTTGAGTATGAAACATACAAAGAAGCTCAGGCTGCCATGGAGGGACTCAATGGTCAAGATTTGATGGGACAGCCAATCAGTGTTGACTGGTGTTTTGTTCGGGGTCCACCAAAGGGCAAGAGGAGGTAAAATGGGGGGGGGTGAATATTTATGTTGGTGTAGGGAATGTGAGCAAGATAAATAAGGATTTTTGTATTGTCCCTCTGATGGATTTCCCCTTCTTTTTCATTTTTCTTAGAGGTGGCCGAAGACGAAGCAGGAGTCCAGACCGGAGACGTCGTTGATAGATCCTCCGTTCCCCAGGTGGTCTCCACCAGACCATTTGGTTATACTGCCTTGCATAAATAGGGCCAGGGTAGAACTTGTCTTTATATTTAATTTCTTACCTAATCTTCTTAGTATTGCTTTGAGTTAAAGAAATAAATGTTCCATTTTGTTTCTTACATTTAAACACACTTTGCTGTTCTGAAGACTGACGAGCTGTTTGCCATAGGCCTCTGGGTCACCGGGAAGATGCTCCTGTCTGGAGGGAATGCTGAGTTTCTAGAGAGGCTCAGGTACAGACTGCTCAGTTCTTCTTTGAAGACAAGGGAGCAAGGGTAGTGAGAATTTTTTTTTTTTTTTTTAGTTTTTCGAGACAGGGTTTTTCTGTAGCTTTGGAGCCTGTCCTGGCACGAGCTCTTGTAGACCAGGCTGGCCTCGAACTCACAGAGATCCACCTGCCTCTGCCTCCGGAGTGCTGGGATTAAAGGCGTTCGCCTCCACCGCCGGCTAGGAGCGATTCTTATTTACTCTTCCGAGCAGATATTACTGCTTCTCTGTCAGTTGGAGTCTTGTGTATTCCAGGATGGCCTTGAACTCACTGTATAGCTGAGGATGACCTTGAACTTCTGATTCCTTTGCCTCCGTCTCCCAGGTGCTAAAATTTCAGGCATGGGCCCCGTACCCAGTTTATGTGGTCCCTATAATTAAAACATGGGGCTTTTGAGTGTGCTCAGCTTGCTCTGCCTTATATGGTGCTGAACATGAAGTTTGTTAGATCCTACAACACAAAAAAAAACCACGCTTGAGTACTGTGTAACAGTGTGCTTCTAAAAAGGACACTGCAGCCTGTCATTGGTGGCATATACTTTTAACCCCAGCATTCGGGAGGCAGAGGGATTTCTGAGTTCGAGGCCAGCCTGGTCTACAGAGTGACTTCCAGGACAGCTAGGGCTACACAAAGAAACCATGTCTAGAAAAACAAAACAAAAATTAATATAGCTGTCCCTTAACATAGTTTTTAGTTGAAATAATTTTTTGATATGTGTATAATACCTTTGTGGAATTTTTGTTGTTGTTTTAAAGTGTGAGGGTCACTATGTGGTCACATTGGCCTCAGACTTAAGATACTCCCGTTTCTGTCTCCTCAGTGCATAATGGCAAATATTAAACAACATATTTTCAGATGATGCCCTTCCCTTTTGTTTGGTAAATTGCTGGGGGTTTGGATTGGTTAAAAAATACCTTAGATTTGCAGGGTTGGGTGCCTTGGCTCTTTCTGATAATAGATATCAAATAACTGTTAGTTAAATAAAACTAGATGTTCTGAAGTATTTGAGAAGGTGAATTGAGCAAGCATGAAGGACTTTGGGAAAATTGTATCTGCCAGAAAGACATTAGCTGAACTATTTGGATATGATTTGGCTATTCTGAATTATTTGGGAAAATCTTCTATTAACTGGATGTTCTTTTTGTTTTGTTTGAGAAATATAAAAGTAGCTCAGAGGGGTAGGGGTGTGGTTCAGTTGATAGAATGCCTGTCTACTATGCATAAACACTGGGTTTTGTTCACTACAAAATGGACATGGGATGGGCATGGTAGCACATGCATCTAATCCCAGCACTCTGAAGGCAGAGGCAGGAGGACTTGGATAGTCAGAGCTGCTATGCAGAGAAATTCTGTCTTGAAAATCCAAAAAAAAAAAAAAAAATGACATGGTGCCTTCTGCCTATAATCTTAGCACTAATTTAGGAGGTGAAGGTTGAATAATCAAAAGTTCAGTTCATCCTCACTCAGCTACATGGCCTGTTGTCAGGTCAGTCTGGGTTCTATGAGGTCTTGTCTCAGGAGGAGGAGGAAAGGGAATTGTGTGGCCTTCTAACTTTCATTTCTCCTACAGAACTTTATACTGTAGCTACTATGACTTTGAAACTTGAACATACAGAAATAATTTCTTACCTTTCCTAATTCCATTCTTTATTTATGTGTGTCTGGATGTATGCCAGGTGTCCCAATAGGGTTTTTGTTTTACAAGACAGTTTCTCTGTGTAGCTTTGGAGCCTGTCCTTGAACTCACTCTATAGACCAGGCTGACCCTGAACTCAGAGATCCATCTGCCTCTGCCTCTTGAATGCCAATTTTTTAAATTTAATTTAATATTTAGTTATTAATTATGAGCGTTTTGTTTTGTCTCCATATGTTTGTACAGCATATGTGTGCCTGTTGCCTGAGCAAGTCAGAATAGGGCCCAGGGCCCCAGCTCCTCTGGGACTGGAGTTAGAGATGGTTGTGAGCTGCCATGTGGATACCCAGATTGAATTTATGTCCTCTGAAGAGTAGCCAGTGTGAAGCCTGAACTCACAAAGGTATAAAAACTGGTTTACAAAGTGGTGCAGTGAAATGGACAAAATCACAGAGTAAGGCTGAAGCAGCCACTGATCCTGTGCCGCCTCTCCACTGTTTAGGTCTCCAACCATGCCCAGCACCAGCCAGAGCAAGTGGGCCTGTGTGCTTTCCCCTCCAGCTTATCAGTCCTCAGGTAGCACACAAAGCTATTGGGGGAATGAACTCTTATAACTCCACTGCTCTTGACCACTAAGCCAACTCCAGCCCTAGGTGTCTTTTTAGTGATGGGTGATGGAGATCCTGTTTGTAACATTGTAAAAAAAATTATTTTTCTGCCTCAGACCTATAGGCAGGCTTTTGCTGAGATTGCTACTGCTTTTTAGGCAAGGTCTTAAAACTAACTAGATCAGGCTAGCCTGGACCTCGGCTATGTTACTGCATTCCCCTCCAGTGCGGGGTTGTTGAGGTAACAAGTGCAGACCAGTTAGTTAGGCTTGTGTTAAATTTCTGATACTTTATGATTTGAGGATTAAATCTTTTTAAAGATGGTCTTGCTATACCACCCTGGTTAACCTGAAACTCATGACAGACTAAGCCGGCCATGAAATTGTGATCCTCCTGCTGCTGTCTCCAGAGTGCTGGGATTACAGGATTACAACAATGCCTAACTAATTTTAATAGCTAGAAAGTTAGAGTAAAAATAACAATCTGGAAATGTCACTCTCCACCTTCTAGTGTGTCTCTTGCTTTAGGATACAAACTTTGACCTAGCCCACCTTTCCTCTCTGCACATTATCATTATCCATTTTCTAGTCCTCCGCTTTAGAAGTAACTTCTGAGGCCCACGTTTACTTGTTTTAACACCTTTCTGTTTTTCAGGGGTCAAATTTTACCTCAGAAGGTCTCTTGGACTTCAAGAGTGGGTTAGATACACATTTCACTCTTCACTCAATGTGGCTGGGCATAGCAGACAGGAAGTTGCTGTTAAGTACCTTTAACATCTAAGTATATGCTAATGGACATTATTTCTTGAATGGAGTGAAAACTGCAAAGTTTAACCTAAAACTCCAGGCTTAAAAAAAAAGTATGTGTATGGTATTGTGCTTTACATGTTTGTCTGTGTTCCATGTGCATCCATGCTACCTACTGAGGTTAGAGGATGTAATAGAGCCCCTGGAACTGGAGTTACAGGTGGTTGTGAGCCATTGTGTGTGTGTTGGGAATTGAACCCAGGTCATCTTCAAGAAAAAGTGCTCTTTGAGTCGACTCTAGCCAGACTTCACATTCTTCTCTTTTATTTATTTATTTTTGGGAGACAGGATTTCTTTGTGTAGCCCTGTCTGTACTGAAACCTGCCCTGTAGACCAGGTTGGCCTTGAACTCCACCTGCCTCTGCTTCTCAAGATTAAAGGTCTGTGCTACTATGCCCACTGACTTTATTCTTAATAGATTTGTAAAATGTTTTTTTTTTTTGTCCTGAAGTTTTCCTGTACCAGTATCCTAAAGGAAGTGGGACAGGGATGCAAAGAGGTGGAAATCAAACCCCACAAAGCCAGCCTGAGGGAAGAGAGACAGATGGATAATGGAATACTGCTTTTAAATGTATTTTGCATGTATGACTATCAGCCTGAAGTGTACATAATGTGAACTATGTATATTCCTGGTGCCATGGAGGCCAGAAGAAAGCATCAGATCTCCTGGAACTGGAGTTAAGAGACAGTTGCGAGCAGCCATGTGCATGCTGGGAATTAAACCCTGATGTGTGGCAAGAGCAGTAAGCACTCTTAACCACCAAGCTAGCACCTCTTCACTTAAAATCAGGCTGGACCGACTGGAGCTCTGTAGATAAATTAAGATGGCTTTAAACTTTCATTGGTCTGCCTCTGCCTCCTAAGTGTCGGGACTACAGGGATTTGCCATCCATCCAGCAAAATTAGCTCTCTAGCTTGTAAGTGATCTTCCCAGGAGATAGCAAAGGCTTTCTCCCTGAGGATCCATGGCTAGTGGCCCGCAGAGCATGCAATGCAGCAACTTCCCAGGCACCTACTGTAACCAAATTCCTGTTCAGCCCAGTCTGCAACCCTGACAACTCACCTAAAGCTAGGAAGAAACCAGATTTCCCCTGTACATCTCATTTATGCCTGTTCACACCTTCCACCTGAGCACAGGCTTAAAGCTGGTCGACTGAGTACTGCTTTGTGGCAGCAAAGTTACCCACATAGCAATTAGTTTTGAGAAGCACGGGTGCCTAACATGCGACGTCTTCAACTAGATACTGAACAAGAATGTTTCGGGAAGCATCTGGGGCATAACCGCAGAAGTGGCCGTTAAATTGGCAACGGTTAAATGAGTCAACAATTGGGCTGGGTTACTGTGGTGCCACTGACCACATCACGGCCAGATGTTTTACAGCAAAGCAAAGCAGAGCACAATGGTCACTCCCCTTCGGGCCGGGCTACCCCTAAGAAGGTGGGCATCTCTGACCTATTTCCACTCCCCATTTCGCCCAGACGGTCCTTCACCACTGCTGACCCCGAAGGTGTGCCTAGGCCTACAGATGTGGTGGCCTGTGAATTTCGTCCACTTAGTTCTGCCCCTGAACTCTTCACCTAATCGGGAGGAGGTTGCCAAGCGGGATCTCATCACACCCTCTTTCCCTTGGACAATTAGTCTGGGCTACAGGCTTTTGCTGCCCAGGGTTCTTCAGCGCCTAGCTGGGCAGGGCTGGAGGGTACACGCCCAGGCGGGCATCCTATGGCGCCCCGGGCTCCCGCAGGCCCCGCCCCTTGCTGCGGAGACTTTAAAGCCGGGTGCTCGTGGGGGCGTGCTTAGAGGCTGGAGACCGTCCCAGAGGGTGCTCTGCCGGAAATGCACCCACGATTTCGTTGCGCGTCCTGAGATTCCGCCCCAGGGCCGGCTCCCGCTGGTTGGCTTTCCTGCCGCCGTTTGTCCCTCGCGAAGCCCCGTTGCCCGCCCGGGAGGCGTGACTAGGGGCTGGAAGCAGGCGGGCCGCGGCGCCGTGGGCCCGGGCTGCCGCTGTCATGGACGCCTGGGTCCGCTTCAGTGCTCAGAGCCAAGCCCGGGAGCGGCTGTGTAGGTGCGGCCGACGGAGGAGCGCGGGCGGGAGGGCAGAGCAGGTTCCCGCGAGGCGACGGGCGCGCTACGGGGTCCCTGAGGGTCAGCTCTGGCTACGGGGGCCCGCGCGGCCCGGGAGGCACACTCTGCAGCTGGTTGTGACATGATTCTTTCCTGCTCACGGGAAAGATGGGGAAATTGAGGCATGAGTGGGCCAGCGGGGAGGCCGCCCAGGGTTACCGTGTCCACAAAGCAAGTTTCCTCACTGCTGTGGAGGCATGAGGGACGATCCTCCCGGTTCTGCGTCCTCTCCCCGGCTGTCACCTAGCAGCCGCGCTGTCTCGGCTCTCCTTCGGGTTCCAGTACCGTTCAAGGAGCTTAATCTCTTAGTTCCCCTGTCCCGAAGACTAGTCTGCCCTTCAACTAGATCGCCCTCGGTCATGTTTCATATATAAACTCGCGTGTGGACGCCTGTGATGGATCCCGGCCGCTTACTGGCCCCTTTAGGCCTCACCATTTTCGAAACTCTTACTCTCTTAGCTCCAAATAGTGCTCCCCCGTTCTCATAGGTTGTATTTTCCCCTCACGTCGTTCCCTTCCTCGGCCTTGAGGAGAAACGGAAAAATATACATATGAAAAGGAGGAGGAAATGTCCCCGGAAGAGTTTTTGGTTTCAGATTCATTATTATTTGTCTGAATGTTTTGTCTACAAGTATGTCTGTGCACACACGTGTGTCTGGTGCCTGCAGAGGTCAGAAGAGGGCTATGGATGTCTTGGAGCTGGACTGACAGGCAGTTGGGAGACACCATGTGGGTGCTGGGAATGGAACCCGGTCCTCTGCAAGAGCAAGTGCTCTTAGCCGCCTCACCAGCCTGCTGGAGGACATTTTTGACAGAGAGGTTAGAGGTTTGCCCCTTACTTTTCCTGTCCTCCCCTCCAGGGCTGCCCAGTACGCCTGTTCCCTTCTCGGCCATGCTTTGCAGAGACATGGGGCCAGTCCTGTGTTACAGAAGCAGATTCGACAGCTGGAAGGTCATCTGAGTCTTGGAAGAAAGCGTAAGTGCACCAAACCCGTCTTTTATCATTCCCAACTATCGGCCCATTGCCTCTCCTTCCTGTGTTTCCCCTGCCAGTTTGCCGTCATAGGCTCTTCTGCATGCCTCCAACAACAGGTGTAAGAAAGTTATTTATAATGGATTGGAGACAATGGGGCAAGTAAAAACTAAACTGGGACAAGATTTAACTGTGATTTGAAGTTTAAAAAAGAGCAAATTATTTTTACTTTTTTTATTGTATGTTATTACTGCTAGCTCAACTGTTACCCTTTTTCTTTCTTTTGCCCCCCACCTCCGCCTCTGCCTCAAATCCCTCGCTTTCCCCTGTTCTTCTCCACAAGTGCTCCGCCTGGGTAACTCGGCAGACGCGCTCGAGTCAGCCAAAAGAGCTGTGCACCTCTCCGACGTTGTCCTGAGGTTCTGCATCACTGTTAGTCATCTTAACCGAGCCTTATACTTTGCCTGCGACAATGTTCTGTGGGCTGGGAAGTCCGGACTCGCTCCCCGCGTGGACCAGGAAAAGTGGGCACAGCGTTCATTCAGGTTTGGTTTGGTTTTCTCCTATAAGACTGTTTGTGGCCTCCATTCCACGTGGCTTGCACGCACGCACATTTATAATATTTTACTTTATGTGTATGGATGTTTTGCCTGCGTGTATGTCTGTGCACCAGTTATGTGCCTATTTCTGGCAGAAGCCAAATGAGGACACCAGAATTGGAATTGCAGATGGTTGTAGCTGTTGTGTGAGTTCTGGGAAGAGCAGAGGTACTTTTACTAAGCCATCGTTCTATATGTTTTAAAAGAGAATTATGGCAGGAGAGGAACTGCACCACGGCACACATCTGTAGGTCAGAGGACAACAGACTCCTCCCACTGTGAGGTCCAGGGGCCAAGCTCGGGCCATCGGTCCGGCATGGCAATGCTCCCACCTCCCAAGCCGGCTCCCTGGCCCGTAACTTCCTACTTATGAGACAGTAGTAGGTCAGGATTTTCTGAGTATATGCTTGGCTTCTCATAGCTATTGTTTCCACGTCTTCTGATTCAAGCAATTCCAGATGGAAAACGTTGAAGGGAAAGGTGCATCTGAATTGAACATGTGAAAGTGTTTTGTGTTGTTATTCCTTAGACGATATAGTTATATAGAGAGATATAACATTTCTTTATATTGCATATTTATTGTATTGGATATTATAAACAATATGGAGGTGGATACAGAGGACTGAGTAGGTTATATATAAATGCAATAATACCATTTTATCTAAGGGATTTGAGCAGCTGTGGATTTGGGTGGGCGGAATGCAGGATCCTGGAGTTAATCCTCCATGGATGCTAGGACTATAGCATCCTTTGTCTATTTTTGAGGCAGGGTCTTACTACGTAGTCCTGATTGACTCACTGTATAGACTATACTGCTTTGAATTCACAGAGATTTACCTGACTCTACTTCCAAAGATCTGGAATTAAAGGTGTGCACCACTATCTATCTTAACCGACCGTTTGGTTTCCAATCTTCATTTGTATCTTAAGCCATAAAAGAGTTACAATATCATCCGGAAGTTAGATTTGCTGTGCCGTACTAAGTGTCTTGAGATTGGAGGTGACAAATATTGTATTACTTTAGTTATATCTAAACCACAGATAGTCTGCCTTCATTGCCTTCCTACTCATTTATTCCATTTTTCCTTTAAAGAATTTTATTTATTATTAGTGAGGGGCGGGGGCAGGTGGCATTGCCACACCTCATGTGGAGGACGGATTGCAAAGGTTGGTTCTCTCCTTCCACCATGTGGACCTCAAGGATGAACTCAGGACATCACATTTGTTGACAGAGCCCTTACCCTGCTGAGTCATTTTGCCTGTTTGGGTTTTTTTTAATTAAAATAATATAATTAATTTAATAATTTTTTTATAATTTTGATTTGTTGTTGTTTTTGAGATAGGTCTCACTATATGCCTTAATTTAGCCTTGAACTCAGGATTCTCCTGCTTGAAGACCCCCAACCCCCAGTTAGGACAGGATTACAGGCATGTGATACCATGTCTAGTCCCTTTTTCTTTCATGATATAGGGGTCTTACAAGGCTGAGATAACACAGCTCTACAAGCATGAGAAAACCCGAGTTAGATCCCTAGAATCACACCCACCCACACACAGACCAGGGATGGTGACATACTCTTGTATTCCCAGAAATGTGGAGGTTAATCAGGAGGATTCCTAAGGCTCTCTGGACAGCCAGCCTAGAATATTGGGCAAGTTTCAGGCCAAGTGAGAAACCCTGTCACAAAAAACAAGGTGGACAGTACCTGAGGAGTGCTCCAAGGTTGAACGCTGGGCTTCACATACACATGTGCATGCATGCATACATACCCATGAATATGTGCACCTCCAGAAAGAGATGGGTCTCGTACATTGCTGAGACTGGTGCAGAATTCCTAGGTTCAGACAATCCTCCTTCCTTAGCCACCTTAGTAGCAGGAACTCCATGAGTGCGCACCACCGCCACTGTGTTTGGCTTTTCTAAAAATATTTCTTAGCTTCTTACTATGGGCCAGGAGATTAAGCAGAAGCCAAACAGATGTAGCATCTGATCCTTGAAACTTAAGGTCTGTGGTGAGATGAATCAGTGAGTATAAGCAAGCAGACCCTGGGGCCCAGGGAAAGGTGGCAGAAAAGACCCACTCCACAGAGTTGCTCTGTGACTTCCATATGTGCGCTGCACTTGTGCCCCATCTAACATACATACTGCTACACATCATGGTGATAAATAAAACAAGTGCATTTAAAAAGAGAAAGGAAGACAAGGCTCATGACAGTGTAGGTAGGGAGTCAGTTTTCAACACAAATAATTATGCTGTGAGAAGGTTGATAGGTTAAAGGTGTTTGCTGGGTAAACCTGATGGTGAGAGAGTTGAGTCCTGCAAGTGGGCCTTCCATCCTCCACATCATACCATAGCATACCATTGCCTACATATGCACACACACATGCACAGACACGCGCACACACACGCGCGCACACACACACAGAGCCATCATAACAAGAACAAAGAGACCTGTAGCTTTTGTATTTAAGACTTAGCTAATGTATGCCTGTAATCCAATACTAGGAAGGTTTAGGCAGGATGGAGAATTCATAGCCAGCCTGAACTACATAGTAAAGCAAATCCTGCCTTAAAACAACAAAAATGTGCCAGGTATGGTGGTACACACCTTTAATCCCAGCACTAAGGAGGGACAGACAGGTGGATTTCTATGAGTTTGAGACCAGCCTGATCTACAAAGTGAGTTTCTAGACAGGCAGGGCTATACAGTGAGACCCTGTCTTAAAAAGCACAAACAAACAAACAAACAAGACTTTTGGGTTGGGCTGGGTGTGGTGGTGTGTACCTTTAATTCAGTCACCTGGAGACAAAGGCAGGGGGCTCTGTAAGTTTGAGGTGTGTCTAGTTTACATAGTGAATAATGTATATTTTTGTGCTTAAGGAATTTATTGTCTAATGTCTCTAGCAGCCACTTAATCTCTGGGCCTTTTGGGGGTGGTCTTTTTTTTTTTTTTCTCTTAAAGATTGGATTTAAATCCTCTAAAGTATGTGTAAATCTTTTTTCTTCTCTCTTTTTTAAAACAGGGTCTCCTGTAGCCCAGGCTGTCCTTGAACTCCTGATCTTAAATGTTGGGATTATGGGCATGCATCACCACTTTGGGCTGTTTGTGTCTCTTGAACAACTAAAGTTGTTCTTTCAAAATAGTTTGCATTATGCCAAGTGATGGTGGCGCACGCCTTTAATCCCAGGACTCAGGAGGCAGAAGCAGGCGGGTCTCTATGAGTTCGAGGCCAGCCTGGTCTACAAGAGCTAGTTCCAGGACAGGCTCTAAAACTACAGAGAAAGCCTGTCTCAAAAAAACCAAAAAAAAAAATTGTTTGCATTATTAGGGTCAAGTTAAATGTGTTCCCTCCCCGTGAGTGTGTGTGTATGTGTTTCATGTGTGTATTTTATGTGTGTATATGTAGTAACAAATATATGTGAATGCCTGAGCACATGTATGCACACAAGGCCCAAGCTTGGCTTCATAAGTCTGTCTTTCTCCACCTTATTCGTTGTGGCAGGCCTTTCAGTTGACTCCGAGCTCACCTATACAAGGCTAGTCTGACTAGCCATCTTATTCTGAGAGATTCCCTATTATTATGTCTTCTGGCATTTACATAGGTTCTGGGGATTTGAACTTGTGTCCTCACACTTGCATGGTGAGCCCATTACCACCGCCGTCTCTGCAGTTCAGTGTATTATGTTATAAGAATTGTCTCAAAATGAAATTAATCTTGGCAGATTTCATGACACAAATTTTAAGCCAGGATCTTAAGTTACATATAAACACATACTGATTATAGAATAGTAGGAGAGTTCTTTTTTCTTTATTATTTCTGGGGTATAGCTGTATGTATTTAGGCATATAGTGTGGTGTCTTGAATATGTGTATTATGATGTGATCCCATACTCAGGATTGTTAACGTACATATGATGGGCTGGAGAGATAGCGCAGCAGTCAGAGCACTGGCTCAGTTGGGCTCTATTGCTGTGAAGAGACACCGTGACCATGGCAACTCTTATAAAGGAAAGCGTTTAACTGGGGCTGGCTTACAGCTTTAGAGCTTTAGTTCATTATCATCATGGCAGGACATGGTGCTGGAGAGGGAGCTGAGAGTTCTACCTCGTGATCCACATACAGAAGGAGTCTATGCTGAGTGTAGCTTGAGCATAGATGAGACATTCAGAGTCCACATACACAGTGACACACTTCCTCCAGTGAGGTCACACCCACTCCAACAAGGCCACACTTCCTAATATTGACACTCCCTATGGTCCAAACATTCAAACACATGAGTCTATGGGGGCCATTCCTATTCAAACCACCACACTGTTCTTCCAGAGGACAGGACAGGAGGGAGCTCCCAGCACCCACATGGCAGCTCACAACCACCTATAATTCCAGTTCCAGGGGATCTGATACCCTATTCTGGCCTTCTTGGTGACAGGCATACAGGCACATGGTGCACAAACATCATGCAGGTGAAACACTCACATACATAAAATAAATGATTGTTAAAATGATCGTAACCTTATGGTGACATCTTCTTAATTAGAACACCTGAGCTGAGATCTCATTTAACAAGTTTCAAGTATGTAATTCAGTTGTGTAACTGTAGTCGCCATACTGTGTGTTAGATGTACAGAACTTATGTATTTTGTAGAACTGAATGTTTGTCCCATCGGCCAATGTCTTCCTGTTTCTCATACCCTCCAATCCTAGCAACCACCATCTTATTCCGTGCTCTGGTGAGTTAGGTAAGTGAGACCATGTGTCTTTCTGTATCGATTTATTGAACCTAGCATATTGTCCAGAAGGAAGGACAATTCTTTTCTTGGTGTTGCTGAGACTGAACTCAGGGACTCATGCATGCAAGGCAAATACTCTTACTAGTGAGCTACATTCCTACTTCTAAGGCAGGACATAGTTTTTAACTTTAAAAAAATAATTTGTTTTTATTGCATATGTGGGTGCATGTGTGTGCGTGGTGTCTGTGGAAGTCAGAGGACACCTTGGGGACATCACTTCTACCTTCCATGTGGGTTCTGGGGATTGAACTTAGATCTTGTGCTTGGCAAATGCTCTTATCCACTAAGCTGTCTCACCAGTTCCCAGAGTGGGCATCTCCAGTGGTGGGTTACAACATTGGCTTCTGACGTTCTGATGTGGAATCCCTTCTCAGTGCATGAGAAAAGGGTTTCAGTTTGTGTAGGGTGTGCTGAACAGACTGCGTGCCTGCCCTAACCTGTGCGTCTGCCTGTGCATCCCAGGTACTACCTGTTCTCCCTCATCATGAATCTGAGCCGCGATGCTTATGAGATCCGCCTACTGATGGAGCAAGAGACCTCAGCTTATGGCCGGCGAATGAAGGTTTCTGGAGTCCCAGGAGGAGTTGAGACTGGGGGACCTGGAGGATCAGGGACTCCAGGGGGGTGCCTGCCACAACTGGCTCTGAAGTTTCGGCTCCGGGTCTTGCTCCTGGCTCGTGTCCTTCGAGATCACCCCCCTCTTTTGCTGGATGTGCTCAGAAACGCCTGTGACCTCTTTATCCCACTGGACAAACTAGGCCTCTGGCGCTGTGGCCCTGGGATTGTGGGCCTTTGTGGCCTCATATCCTCCATTCTGTCTATTCTCACCCTAATCTGCCCCTGGCTACGACTCAAGCCCTGACATTATGATACAAGATAAGGAGGGAGCTCAATTGGTGAGATGGAGTTTTAGATTGTCCCCGCGTGGCAGCCTCGTCCTAACGTGACTCCTTGATTGAAGTTAGATCCAGATACTCAGGAATGAGGGGAGAACCTTGCCAAAGACGAGGTCAGGAAGGCGATGTCGCTGGAAAGACTCCAGCATGCCTCGAGAGGCGTTTGGGCTTCTCTGTCATAGCCCGAATCTCTTTGCTCTCTTCCCTTTTATCTGCCTTGAGTCTGGTTAAGAATTTGTCACCATGCGGCAGAATTGTCTTTCTTAGTCCGCTATCTGAACACTTAAACAGAATTCCTTGTTGGTAGGAGAAGCACACGTTTTGAGTGGTAAAGTGCTAATTGCATTCTTTTTCAGAAGCAGCATGGAGCATAGTGTTTTTCCTTCACACTCCATGATTTTCGAGGCTTCATTTCATGTCCCAGCAGACTCTTCCCTCTTATCTCTGCACTGAAGGCCATTTGACACTTCTGCCCTGTGTCTGCCTCACCAGCCTCCTTCCTGATTTGGCACTAACCCTTCTCTCCTCCGTACCTTCCCGTGTCTGCTTACACTTTGATATTAGAGCTTCCTTCCTCTCCTGGCTCTGCCCTTTCTTTAACTGTCCAGGTTGATGCTGTGTCTGGCCTCTCACTGTAAGTACTGTACAATGAATCTCTGTAAATAGCTGTGGTCCATGCCCACAGTGCAGGCAAGCCTTCCAGGTCAGCACATTAAAGATCGGTTTGCTCACTGACTTACTTATTCATTTTCAAGATGGGGGTCTCATCTGTTACACCCAGGCTGGCCTGAAACTCTGAGTTCTCTTGCCTCAGGCTTTTGAATAGGTAGGAGAGTGGGTGTGTGCCACTCTGTCCGGCTGCGCATTGACATCTGGTCTGGCCTCTCAGTTTCTGTGACTATGGATGGGTTTCCATGGCATTGGCAACTAACATCCTTACAGGTTTTCATTGAAAATTTAAGTCTTGGGGGAAAGTAGTAGGTCGTGGACAATCCAAAGTACTAAGATGTTTCTACCTTTCCTGAGGCAGTTATAGCCTCCTTAAATTGGGGGTGGGATATTTTAAACCAAAGCAGTTATATCGGCGCCACAAAGCACACCTGTTCACAGTCAAAGACTCTCCAGAAGCTTTAAACACAGAAGTGTGAGCAGAGAGCGCAGTGGACCGGCAGGGTCGCAGTGGACTGCCCTTCACACAGGCAGGAGGACACTGCCGTCACTGCTGGCAGCTTTTATTTGCGATCTCAGGTTGAGGTTAATAAGGCGAAAAGAATTTGTCTCTAACTCCTATTTTCCATTCCAAACGGGAGGAAATCACTATTGAAAATAAAAACAGTGGGGAATGTAGCCTCAGAAAGGTCCAAAGCTGTGTTCTCTTTGAATATGAGCTGAGGCCTCCAGGGGGCAGCACCAAGGCAGGGACTGGACTAAGATCCCTCTGTCCTCATGGACTGGGGCTCCCCACAGTTCCCCACCACCACCCCTCCCATTCCGTCCAACTTTATTTTTAGCCGCCAGTGGGAGGGGGCAGGATAGGAGGGAAAGTAAAGAAAACAGCAAAGGAGAGGGACAGAGAGGCACAGAGGACTTCTTGAACCAGGCAGGACAAGCAGGCATGGCGCGCCTCTCCTCTCCTCACCTGTTCTTGTCCCTGGCGTTGCTGACAGGTGAGGAAAGCAAACTTCCTGGTTTCTGGTGGGAATGGAAGATATCTGGATTGTTTAGAACTGGGACCATACGGTTAAAATTACTTGGGAGTTTGGGTCAGAGGTTAATATTGATGCCATATTTTGCATGTGAACTCATATTTTTAGACTCCCCAATGGCAGGGGTTGAAGCCGCCTAAGGCTTGAGTAAGAATTGATCCTAGTTATTTAACACCTTTGCCCTAAACTCCATAGAAATGGGGATGCAGAATAGAACCATGTCTCTCCTCTTCCATGCAGCTAGCCTGATCCCTACGGTCACCCTCCCGGCCTCTCCTTACCACTGGTACTTCCTGGTGCCGAGGCATAATCGCCTTACTATGTGGTCAGAACTCTGGGTTCATCTAGTGAGTTCCTGGTCTTACAACCCTGTTTCCCGGATGCAAAGAGGCTCTCATACAGAATACCTTCTGAAAGTGAGCTCGGTTTGAATCAAAAGTTAGAGATGCTGGAGGGTGGGCGTAGGGTGAGAGAGGGTTGCTTGAACGTAAGGAGCAAGACAGTGGGAGAGAGAAGCACAGGAGGGACACGAGGCTTGGAATTTTTCTCTGCAAATACCCTATAATCTTTGTTTCCTAAAATACACGCTCTGATTTTATGGGAATTGGGGTCAGAAGAAAGGGATCGGCAAGGACACAATTGGGGACCTTCGGAGTGAGCTAAAGTTTGAGGGAATTGTGGGAGTGGGCAAGGGGTAGTTGGGAAGTGGAGGAGATAAGCAACAGATTATGGGGGAGTTTTTTTTTTGCGGGGGGGATAGGACCCTTAACAAGGATAGATGGCAAACTATGTGTGTGGGCAGGCTGGTGGTTCCGCCCACTTAATTAGCACTGAGGTTTGCAGGGCTGGAAGCCACCAGCGTCCTAGACCCTGGAGAAAGTGCAAGTGTGACAATGTCAAGGCACAGAAAGAGGAGACACCCAGACAGGGAGCTCCTCGCCCTCCTCTTCTCCCCATGGCCCGGGTTCGGGAAGAACTTGGAAGGGGTGGTTGTGCGGCTGCGCAAAGGCCCGCTCCCTCTTTGGACTCTGATGGCCTAGGAGGGTGTGTAGGAGGGATGATGTGGAGAGTAACCCGACCTTTCCAGAAGTGTCTGTGAATGAGATCTCAGGAGTGGGAACGAAAGTGCAGCTGTGCTTCCGCATGGCCGAGGGCCTCAGAACCCCCACGCAGGGAGAGTCGCCCCATCACCCCACCTGGGGCTTTAGTACACGACATCGACAGAGGCCAAGCGAGCTTTAAGCAATCAGGCAGCCACACTAAGCTGGAGATGCACCCTCCTGTCTCGGGCATCGCTGTGCTGCTCCGGTCCTTCAACCGGACCAGCTGATGCTAATTCTGATCCTGGCCTCCCAGGTCTCTGCTCCCCCTTTAATCTGGATGAGCGCCATCCACGCCTGTTCACAGGGCCACCAGAGGCCGAATTTGGATACAGCGTCTTGCAGCATGTTGGGGGTGGACAGCGATGGTGAGAAGGAAATCGGAGGACCATGGGATTGGGAATGTGGAAGCCCTGATAAAAAGGGAGGCAGGAGAGATGAGTCTCTAAGCTGGTCTTTGAAAGTGCCTAGGGCTCTGAACTGGCCACCTCCATGCACTTTCCCTCTCGTCTATATTAAGAATTATGTTTGCCAGGCAGTGGTGGCGCACGCCTTTAATCCCAACACTCGGGAGGCAGAGGCAGGTGGATCTCTGTGAGTTCGAAGCCAGCCTGGTCTACAAGAGCTAGTTCCAGGACCTGATCCAAAGCTACAGAGAAACCCTGTCTCGACAAAAAGAAAGAAAGAAGAAAAAAGAGTCATGTTCACCTGATGCTTATATCCATATTCCCCTCAGGATGCTGGTGGGCGCCCCTTGGGATGGGCCTTCAGGTGACCGGCGGGGGGATGTTTATCGCTGCTCTATAGGGGGATCCTACAATGCCCCATGTGCCAAGGGCCACCTAGGTAAGAAGATGCCCAACTCTTTCTTTGCTAATCCCTGATTCTGATACCCAGGAGCTGAGTCCTTGTGTGTCAGCTTCTTTGCCTCCATAACCTATACAGACCTTGCCTTCAACTTGATACGGATTCCTTTTCATTCTCCTCCCAAACTGCACTGAACTCGAGCACCCAGCCTTTGACCCCGACTTCATTCTCTTCTACCCCTCCTCCACCCAGGAGACTATCAACTGGGAAATTCATCTCAGCCGGCCTTGAATATGCACCTGGGCATGTCGCTACTAGAGACAGATGGTGATGGGGGATTCATGGTGAGCGAAAGGGTCTCCGAAGGTTCATGGCAGGGAAAAGAGCAATATGGTAAGGAGAGTTAGTCTATATAGAAGAGCCAAAGAGTTTAAAATCCCTAGAGAGTAAGATAGGATACCCCATGGAGTAATCTTAGTGCTTTTTTTTTTTTTTTTAAACTAGATGCATGTTCTGAGGAGCCCCTCTTAGACTTGGAAATAACTATCTCCCTTGCTCACCTGTGCCCCAGGCCTGTGCCCCACTCTGGTCCCGTGCTTGTGGCAGCTCTGTCTTCAGTTCTGGACTGTGTGCCCGTGTGAATGCTTCATTCCAGCCCCAGGGAAGCCTGGCACCTACTGCCCAACGTGAGCTGGTGGAAGGGCCTGGGAACTCAGTTTTTAGATGGGGGTGCTGAGTGGGGAAAACAGAACAAAAGACTCAGCAGAGGGTCTGCGTGGCTCTCCTGACCACCCCCAGACTTAGCAGAGGTCTGCATGGCTCTCCTCACCATCCCCAGACTCAGCAGAGGGTATGCATGGCTAACCTCACTATCCCCAGACTTAGCAGAGGGTATGCATGGCTCTTCTCTCCATCCCCAGACTTAGCAGAGGTCTCTGCATGGCTAACCTCTCCATCCCCAGATGTGCTTGCAGCAGAATCTGCTGCTTGCTAACAGATTAGAATTCACACTCCTGACTAAAGTGTCAAGACACCAGGATTTGGCTTAGGGTTTCAACTTAAAAAACGTAGTTATCCTCCGTAAATCCTGTGCCCCACCCATTACATTTACATCATTATCCCTCTGGGTGCCATTTATTTATACCTGTATTTCTTGTTTGCAAAGTTCTCTACCCCGGTACATTTTCTCAGAATTCACAATATCTTATTTTTGTGGGTCTTATGCATTCCAAGTGAGCACTCAGCTATTGAGTTCTCCCCCAGTCCTTCCATAGACCTTCTGATTTGCTGCCTTTTTGGACATAGTTTTATCATATAGCCCAGGATGCCCTTGAACTTGGGATTTGCCTGCCTCAGCTTCTCAAGTACTGGCATAGTAGACATGTACCATCATGCCCGACTCTGCTGCCTCTTTGGTTTACCACTATCAGAAGGACCCTCCGGGCTGGACCTGACCCTCAGTGGCACATAGATAGAGCATGAATAGAGCCCTTAGTTCAGTTCCCACATACACACACACACACACACACACACACACACACACACGAACCAAAGTGATGCTCTCTTGGTCTCCCATGGCGTAGATTAGCGGTAGGTTTCTATCTGGTGCAGATTTCATCCTTCACACTTGCCCATCTCTTCTTTCATTCATTCCCACACTCAGGAGCCTGGCACGGTCCTCCCTTGCATGTAAGAAGTCCCTAATAGATGCTTACATTGACGCGACCTCCTGTGACATTTTCCCTTGTTGGCTCCCCGCCCCCCAGCATCCTTCCAGTCTTTGCTTCCCATCTCTATACTCCCCCTTCTAGGCTGTCCAACATACATGGACGTCGTCATTGTTTTGGATGGCTCCAACAGTATCTATCCCTGGTCTGAAGTTCAGACTTTCCTTCGGAGGCTGGTAGGGAGACTCTTTATTGATCCGGAGCAGATACAGGTAAGTGAGGGACACATGGATGGGTTTGGAGGGAAAGAGTTAGAGCCTCATGGTCCGTCCGTTCAGTGTAATCAGGCATGTCCAACCTCTCGACATCACACCAGGACATTGTCATCTACAGAACTCATGCTCAAGAATTGTGTTATTAAGTTACCAAGAAGTTAAAAAAAAAATCTCATGATGTTTGAAGTAAGTTGAGGATTTTGTATGGGCCACATCCATAGCTGTCTTTTGCCGTATGCAGTTGCTTGGGACCCACAGGCTGCAGACTGGACGTGCCTGCGAGGTGTTCATTTCACCTCTATCCCTTGTTCTCCATTGTCTCCATCCTCTACAAACATCCCATTGGAGGACATGGTTTACTGTTTTCAGGTAGGACTGGTACAGTATGGGGAGAGCCCTGTGCACGAGTGGTCCCTGGGAGATTTCCGGACCAAGGAAGAAGTTGTGAGAGCAGCAAGGAACCTCAGCCGACGGGAGGGGCGAGAAACAAGAACTGCCCAAGCGATAATGCTGGCATGGTGAGGCATGGTGAAGGGATGTGGGAGGATGAAGGATCGGCACGCAGCGAGAGGGTCTGGAATCTAGCGTGTACGTCACAAGATGGTCTGTGCGCTTATCTTTATCTGCATGCCTGACGTTGATGGAGGAAGGCTCAGTTGGTGGCTGGCCCAGCACTCTCTTACTATATCTCAGTGTCTCTGGGTGTATCTCACAGTCTCTTACTGTATCTTACAGTGTCTCTGGGTGTATCTCACAGTGTCTCTTCCTGTATCTCATAGTGTCTCTTCCTGTATCTCACAGTGTCTCTTCCTGTATCTCACAGTGTCTCTGGGTGTATCTCACAGTGTCTCTGGGTGTCTCTCACAGTGTCTCTGGGTGTCTCTCACAGTGTCTCTGGGTGTATCTCTCCTGGTCTGTCTGTTTCTGTGACCAGAGCCCCATCTCTTCTCTGCTATTTCCGTGTCAATTCTGATCCTTAGCTTTATAGCCACTCGAGTCCTAACCTCCTTTCCAAACACGATCCTAAACTCACCTCCGGGGAGACTGCCTGACACCACGACTAGGGTCTCTTCTCCATCCCCTTGATCTGTCAACCCAAACACAACGTTCACTGGATGAATCTACGGATGAATAAAGCTGGCACTAACTTACACTGATGATGGGTTATTCTATATTCTGTATGTTCTGGGCACCCAAACATTCAAGCCGTGACGTTGTGCCAGTTTGCATGTTAACACTGTTGGAGAATGGCCTAGAAGACACAACATCTGACATCAGTGAATGGCTGACAGTGTTAAATACACATGTGTGTGTGCACGTGTGTGTGTGTGCAGGGCGTGTGTGTACTCACACGCACACTTACATGCATGACCGTATTTCATTTTTTTTTCTTTTCTTAGCACAGAAGGGTTCAGTCAGTCCCGAGGGGGCAGACCTGAGGCTGCAAGACTGCTGGTGGTTGTCACTGATGGGGAATCTCATGATGGAGAGGAGCTTCCAGCCGCACTAAAGGCCTGTGAGGCTGGAAAAGTAACACGTTACGGGATTGCGGTGAGACTTGACTCTGGTGCTTTCTGGTTTTGTTTTGGGTTGTAGTGCGTGTGTATTTGTATGGTGTGTGTTTGTTTGCTGTGTGTACGTGCGTGTGTGCGCGTGCATGTGTGCACATACCATGGTGTATATATATATATGGAGGTCAGAGAACCACATCAGATGTCGGTCCTCACCTTCCACCTTGTTTGAGACTGGGTCCCTTGTTCAGCTGCATACTCTAAGCCAGGCTAGCTGGCCCACAGGCCTGCTCAAGTCTTCTGACTTAGCTTCCTGTCTCCTGGTAGGGGCATGCTGGGATTGCAGATAGGCCTGAGCTACTGTGTCCAGTATTTTCTGTGGGTCTGGGGATCTGAACTCAGGTTGTCAGTTTGCATGGCAAGCACATTACTCCCCGAGTCATCTCCCAGACCAAGAATCGACTCTGGAGCTAAAAAGAGAGATGGAGAGAGGTTTTCAATATGTGAAACAGAGAGAATAGTATTAGCCACCGCCTGGAATCCAGCCGTTGTTTCCTCCCCTTTTCTTTAGTTAGCTATGTCCTGTGTCAGCTGTAACAGTTTACTTCACACAGCTAATAGACCCCCATCTTGAACTCAGGTCCTCGGTCACTATCTCCGGCGACAGAGAGACCCTAGCTCTTTCCTTCGGGAAATCAGAGCTATCGCCAGTGATCCAGATGAGCGGTTCTTCTTTAATGTCACAGACGAGGCTGCGCTGACGGACATTGTGGATGCACTGGGAGACCGGATATTTGGTCTGGAGGGTAATCATTATCGGGGTGAAGTGGAGGACCGTGTTGGGGCATTCCAGTGCGCGAGCTCCCCTGAGCGCTTTGCGATTTGTTTATGCCCAAGGGTCCCGTGGGGAAAACGAAAGCTCCTTTGGGCTAGAAATGTCTGAGATTGGCTTCTCCACCCACCGATTACAGGTTGGACAGACCCTGACCCTCTGCAACACCCCTGAGCCCTTGATCTCTTCATAAACCTCTCCAGCTTCTGACTCAACTTAAACCCTAAGGTCCCTCCAGATTTCTCCTTTAACCCGCCTAGTCCCTGCCCTTCCGTGCCTTTCTGTGAGCATCTTCCTCCTGGAGACTTCATTTTCCCCTGCTCCCCACTGTGTTCTCAGTGTCCTCATTCGGTTCTGCCCCTCAGGATGGGATTCTCTTTGGGATGGTGGGGGCCTATGACTGGGGGGGCTCGGTACTATGGCTTGAAGAAGGTCGCCGCCTTTTCCCCCCACGAACGGCCCTGGAAGATGAGTTTCCCCCTGCCTTGCAGAACCATGCAGCCTACCTGGGTGAGTAACAGAGTTGCAGGGAGCTGGGAGGGTGGGGGAGACCCAGTAGGGCGGATGAGGCACTCCCTGTTAAGTCGGGCAGTTTTTCCGCTGATCTCTCTTGAGAACTCACCTTAAGCCTTTAGAACACCCTCCCCAGCTCTCATCTCATCCTCTTTCCCTCTGGCATCTGATCCCTGCTCGCTTCTAGGTTACTCTGTTTCCTCCATGCTTCTGCCCGGTGGCCGCCGCCTCTTTCTCTCGGGGGCACCGAGGTTTAGACATCGAGGAAAAGTCATCGCCTTCCAGCTAAAGAAAGATGGGTCTCTGAGGGTCACCCAGAGCCTCCAGGGGGATCAGGTATGACATCAAGGGAGGGTGAGACCCTTGGGTCCCCGGGACTGCCAGGCTGAGGGTGCTGAGGGTGCTGCGTTCTGGTAGGCAGTCTGCGAGGGATGTAAGGCCCAGGTGGACAGGGTGCTGAGTACTTCCTGCTGAGTCCAGCTGTCACAACCCTTACCTTCCCTCTTCTCTGGGCTCATCACCACCCTCCTCACCCAGATTGGCTCATACTTTGGCAGTGAGCTCTGCCCATTGGATACAGACAAGGATGGGATAACTGACGTCTTACTTGTGGCGGCCCCCATGTTCCTGGGTCCCCAGAACAAAGAGACTGGACGTGTGTATGTATATGTGGTGGGCCAGGTAAGAATTGGTGGGACCCTCTAGAATGTGGGGGAGTGGTGATAGAATGGAGAAAAGGGAGAAACACAGATATCTTTGAGTTTGCTGATGGGTGAGGGTCACCAGGTAAACAATTCCTTCTATCTCCTCACCACTACAAGCAAATTTTGCTGATGCTCCAAGGAACCCTTCAGCCAGAACGTCCCCAGGATTCTCGTTTTGGCTTTGCCATGGCTGCTCTTCCCGATCTGAACCAAGACGGTTTTGCAGATGTGGCTGTGGGGGCTCCCCTGGAGGATGGGCACCAGGGAGCACTATACCTGTATCATGGAACCCAGAATGGAATCAGGCCCCATCCTACCCAGGTTAGCAGTGCTGGGGTAAAACACAGTGTGGTAGCACATGCCTTTCATCCCAGAAGGTGGATCTCTGTGAGTTCAAGGCCAACCTGGCCCACATAGTGAATTCCAGGCTAGCCAGGACTACAGGCTAGCCAGATGTTGTCTCAAAAACAAAAACAAACAATTGAAAATGGGACACAGTGGTAGAAAGGGAAGGGAGTTGTGTGTGTGTGTGTGTGTGTGTGTGTTTTGCTTTTTTGTCATCCACTTGGCTTAAGAGTCAAACCAAGCAAGTGGCTGCATTCATAGATTGCCAAGGGAGACAGCTAATGAGGGATTTCTGAGATAGGCAAATTTTTCTTCTTCTCTTGATGGATGGGAATGTTAGAAAGGAGGACAGAGAAGCGGCTGTGAGTCCTTCCTCAGGCTTTCTTCTCCTCCTTTCAGCGGATTGCTGCTGTATCCATGCCTCAGGCCCTCCGCTACTTTGGCCGAAGTGTGGATGGCCGGTTAGACCTGGACGGAGATGATCTTGTAGATGTTGCTGTGGGTGCCCATGGGGCAGCCATCCTGCTCAGGTGAGGGCTTCAGCTTGGGTAGCAGTGCACGGTGTGGCGCAGCTTACAAGAACAAAGGTCACAGATTTGAATTTGGGTTTCCTGGGCAACTAAATTCCTGGTGCCTAAATTCCTAGTTCATAGAATGAAAGTGATTGTCACCATTTTTCCGGTTTATTGTAAATATCAAATAAGATAGTCCACATAAAGATTTTTAACAGTGTTTATTTTTATTCTATGTGTATGGGTGTTTTGCCTATATGTATGTCTGTGCACTGTGTATATGTGCACTGCACGTGGAGACCAGAAGAGGGTGTCAGATCTCCTGGAAATGGAGTTCTATAGCTGCCCTTGAGGTGCCATGTGGGTGCTGGAATCCTCTGGAAGGACAGCTGGAGCTTTTAACCCCGAGCCATCTCTCCAGCCTGACATCAGTGCTTAGTGACCCAAATGTATTGTTATGTGACTTCTGTCTTAGGCTTCTGGGAAGGGTGACATATTCAGACCTTAATATAATTTTTCTTTCTTAATCACGGAAAGCAAGTACTAAGGTTGCGATTCTTGTCCTTTTCTGTTCTTCCCATTCTGAAGTGCAAGCTCAGATGCTCGAGAGCTCCACCACTGAGCTCCATCCCTACTCTTGGGCTGTCCTTTACCTACTCCTTTACAATTTCTCTACCACCTCCTTCCCAGCTCCCAGCCCATCATACACCTGCTGCCAACCCTGGATGTGAGGCCCCCGCACATCAGTGTGGTTCAAAAGGACTGTAGGCGAAGAGGCCAGGAAGCAGCCTGCCTCACTGCAGCCCTGTGCTTCCGAGTGACCTCTCACACTGCGGGGCGATGGGACCGCAGATTCTGTGAGTGAGCCCAGACAGCCCGGACAGCCCTCAAGTCCTGGCCCACCCTGGCGTCTGCATCTGTCTCCGTTCTCACGCTCTCCTCTCCCATCCAGACATCCAGTTCTCAGCATCACTGGATGAGTGGACAGCTGGGGCGCGTGCAGCATTTGATGGCTCCGGCCAGCGGCTGTCACCTCGGCAGCTCCAGCTCAGTGTAGGGAATGTCACCTGTGAGCAGCTGCACTTCCATGTACTGGTGAGGACGGGGCAGGCCTGAGAGTCAGGGGAAGCCCGGGTACCGGTGGAGGTTCAGACAGATCAGCAGCCAAACTATAGCAGAGAGATTGAGACAATTCAGATTTGGGGGGTCAGGATGATAGGATTGGAACCCTAGCTCTATAATGTGATAATGTGTCACTGTGAACTCTGCCAAGGTACTCATCTGCCACACCCCAGTGTCCTTGACCGAAAGGGATGATATATATATATATGTATGTA
>NW_026068114.1:151117-160055 GCF_014885135.2 Alexandromys fortis
GCCATGTCCCGCTGCCAGGCTAGCTTAACTCCCAAAATAACCACACGGAAATTGTATTAATTAAATTGCTGCCTGGCCCATTAGCTCTAGCCTCTTATTGGCTAACTCTCACATCTTGATTCAACCCATTTCTAATAATCTGTATGTTACCACAAGCTCGTGGCTTACCAAGAAAGATTCAGCATGTCTGACCTGGCAGCTTCATGGTGGGCGGCTCTCTCTGCCTGCTGTCTTTCTCCCAGCATTCAGTTCTGTCTACTCCGCCCACCTAAGGGCTGCCCTATCAAAAGGCCAAGGCAGCTTCTTTATTCAACCAGTGAAATCAACACAAATACAGAAGGACCTCCTACACCAGAGTTGTATTTGAGTCATATTCCATCATATTGTGACTACCTTGGGACACAGTGCCCAGGACATAGGAAGTGCTTCATGGACGGTCACATGTACCATATTCGGCAGAGGTCTGGCTTCTACTCTAACCCTGGTTCCCCATGATCTACCCTTCACTCTTCTTTCCCTCAGGATACATCAGATTACCTCCGGCCAGTGGCCTTGACTGTGACTTTTACCTTGGACAACACCACAAAGCCAGGGCCTGTGCTGGATGAGGGATCGTCCACCTCTGTCCGAAAGCTGGTTGGTAGTGTCATGCCCTGCTCTGTCTGGGGTCCCAGTGCTACCCTCCCAGTGAACTTAAGAGAAGGCGAGGCCACACACAAATGGTGAAATCTTAGCCAGGCTCTGGTGATCAAAATATAGCCTCTCTTTACTTTCCCCCCAATTCCAGTCTGTTCTCTTTGCCTTCCGCTCCGTCCTCAGACCCCTAACTCTCTTCTAGGTCCCCTTCTCAAAAGACTGCGGCCCTGACAATGAATGTATCACAGACCTGGTACTTCAAGCAGACATGGACATCAGGGGCTCCAGGTCAGATGGACATGAGCTAGGGAAACCAAAAGGGAGTCGAGGGAGCTAGAGAGTTGTTGTTTTGAGACAGGTTCTCCCTATGTATCCCTGGCTGTCCTGGGAGCTTGCTCTGTAGACCAGGCTGGTCTTGACCTCACAGAGATCCACCTGCTTCTGCCTCCCAAGTGCTGGGATTAAAGGCCTGCGCCACTGTGTTGGAAGTGAGACCTTTGATTCTCTTTTGCCTCTTAGTCTTTCCTTTATCTCCCATTCTTAGGAAGTCCCCATTTGTGGTTCAAGGTGACCGACAGAAACTGCTGGTATCAGCAACCCTGGAGAACAAGAAGGAAAATGCCTACAACACTAGCCTGAGTCTCAGGTTCTCTAGAAACCTCCACCTGACCAGTCTTACTCCTCAGGTACCCCTGACGGAAGGGGCAGAGGTGAAGGGGAGGAGAAAGATGAGAATATGAGCGCTGGCTGTGGGGTGCTTGAAGAAAGACTCAGTGTTTAGCGTCTTAGTGGGTGGAAGAGCAGCCCTGGCCCCAGCTCTAACTTTCTCCTCATCCTTCTGCCTTCAGAGAGCCAAATCAGTGAAGGTGGAATGTACTGTCCCTTCCCCCCATGCCCGGGTGTGCATTGTGGGCCATCCAGTCTTCCAGGCGGGGGCCAAGGTGAGTGTGGGCCCACAATGAGAACAAAGTGCAGAGAAAGCGGGGTCTGGGGTCCATGGGCATGGAAGTTCTGGGGAGGAGGTAGGCGGGGGCTTGTTCTTCTGTGGTTTATCCACAAGGAAGAATTTATCATTATTCCATCCGCGTCCCTTATCCCCAGGTGACCTTTCTGTTAGAGTTTGAATTTAGCTGCACCTTCCTCCTGAGCCAGGCCTTGGTGAGGCTGACTGCGAGCAGGTGAGAAAACAGGAGCTGCCTCCAGCCCCCCTACCCCTCTCATGGGTCTTGATGGAAAGAACCCCCCCAATTCCTCTAGAAGTAGAGGGGGTCCCTGAGGAGGGACTGGAATGTCTCCCCCTTTGACCCTACAGCGATAGCCTGGAGAGAAATGAGACCCTTCAAGACAATACAGTTCAGACCTCCGCCTACATCCGATACGAGCCTCACCTCCTGTTCTCTAGGTATGGCTAGGCTCCCTACAGTCTTTGTATCCCCCCACCATCCTTCCTTGTCCTCTAGTCTTCCCAGGAGCACAAACTGTTAACCTTTGCTCTTAAGCACCTTACTTTCCTGGGCTTGTCAGGCCCTGATAAAGAGATATGGGGATACGATCGCATGATTTTTTTTTATCAAGTTTTTGTTACATTCAGTTACCTTCTTCGTCATGCATCCCTATCTCATTATCCATGAGCTGACCCTGCCTTCCCCGAATCCATGTCTGTATGCCGATCATGTGACCTGTGCCACTGTCATGGCCACACCTCTTGGTTTGGTGTCCACACAGTGAGTCCACCCTACATCGATACGAGGTTCACCCTTACAGGACTCTCCCAGTGGGTCCTGGCCCTGAATTCAAAACCACTCTAAGGGTGAGCAGCTTGGGGGGGAGGATGGCATGCTGGTGGGGGTTGGTGCGCTAGGGGTGCGGATGCAGACCAGCAATAGCTGTGTGGGGAAAGGATGAGAAGAGTCGTCCTGGAGTGGCTGAGGGGAAGAGATGCAGCGGGTCCCTTGTCCTTGCCTCTCTTTCTTCTCCCAGGTTCAGAACCTTGGCTGTCATGTGGTCAGTGGCCTCATCATCTCAGCCCTCCTTCCAGCTGTGGCCCACGGGGGCAGTTACTTCCTGTCACTGTCTCAAGTCATCGCCAGCAATGTGAGTCTGGGCTAGAGCACACGGAACCCTGCCATCTTGAACCAGCGGACTCCTCCTGCAGGCCCACTGCTCTCAGCTCCTCTTCCTGGGACCCTTCTTTTCCCAGCAGCTTGGGAGGAAGGAAAGAGATTGTGCATAGCAGGGGTCTAGGACGGGCTGGTTTGGGAGCCTTTCCAGTTGAATCTTCCTTTAGGCAAGCTGCACAGTGCAGAATCTGACTGAGCCCCCAGGACCCCCTGTGCACCCAGAGGAGCTTCAGCACACAAACAGACTGGTAGGAGTCCCTGGAAGGTGTCGGGGCAGGAATGCATATAGAGATTGGTGTCTGGTGAAAGGTGGGTGGGAGTGGAGAAGGGAAGGGGGAGTGCTCCCTCCAGGGTCCTGATTTGTCTCTCTTCGGATAGAATGGGAATAACACTCGGTGTCAGGTGGTGAGGTGCCACCTTGGACAGCTGGCAAAGGGGACTGAGATCTCTGTTGGACTGCTGAGGCTAGTTCACAACGAATTCTTCCGGAGGGTAAATCTTTTCTTTTCATCTATTCTGCTTCTATCAGAAACATTAACCAGGAGGTGACAAGACTCCTGTTTAAGTTTACCTCCCTCTGTTTGACCATAAGCAAGTGATTTCATTTTCATAATCTTTCTTCCTGATTTTTTTGTTTGTTTGTGGTTTGGTTTTTTGTTTGTTTGTTTGTTAGAGACAGGGTTTCTCTGTGTAGCCCTGGCTGTCCTAGAACTCACTCTGTAGACCAGGCTGGCTTCAAACTCACAGAAATCCAGCTTCCTCTGCCTCTCAAACTCTGGGATGAAAGGCATGAGCCAACATGCCCAGCTTTTACCTGGTTAAAATGAGAATGATTGTACCTAGCTTGTGGAATTGATATAGGGAGGTAATGAGGTGGACCTATGGCAAGCCCTCGATAGAGCAGAGCAACCACTCTTGTATTTTCCTCTACTTAGCAGCCCTTAACTGCATCGTAAGAGTCAATTAATAAAATTCCCACATCTAATCACTAATTCGTCAGGCTAGTGTGGTGATGTACATCCTTAATCTCAGCACTCAAGAGGTAGAGGCAGGTGGATCTTTATGAATTCAAAGTTCATGGCTAGCCTGGGCTATATAGCAAGCCCCACACCAGCCAGCCACTCTCATGAGCACATGTGCGCACGCACGCGTACACACACACACACGAGCACATACACGTGCACGTACCCATTCACATTCCGTCAAGTGCCTGTTACAGGAATAATTCTGTGTAAGTCATCAGTGGGGAGTCTAAGACCTATCATGTATCATGTCTAATTCAGTGCAGGTGTTTAATACTTTTTTGTTAAACAAATGAATACGATATTTGATATTATTTGCAGTAAAGTAAAATTGCATACTCGAGTGGGATTTAGATTATGAAAGTCTCTGAAGCTAGGGAGATGAAATTGAATTTACTATGATGGTCGGCACTCAGAAGTCAGTGGGAGCAGGGAACTAGCACCTTAATGGTAAATGGCTATTTAGCACTAGGTGTTTATATTGTTTAATAATACATGTAACAACCACCTTCAATATTGCAAGATCTCTGGGTAATAAGCATAAGCCTTAGGTGAGCTAAGACGAATCATTCCTCTCCACATCTGGTACTCTCTCTAGCTTTCTTGGTCATCTTGTCAGATTCAGGGGTGTGTGTGTGTGTGTGTGTGTGTGTGTGTGTGTGCGCACATGTGTACAGGTGTGCTCATGTGTGTGTATATGCACACGTGTGTACAGGTGTGTTCGTGTGTGTGTGTCCGAGACTGAGGATGGTATTAGCAGCCTCTGGAATATGGTGTAAGCATTCTACCATTGACCACCCCCAGACATTTTTATTATTTTAAATTTTTTTCAAGATTTATTTTATGTGCACACATGTATGTCTATATGTAAGTGTGTGCACTTGTGAGTGCTCACAGGGAACAGAAGAAGCCATTGGGTACCCTGAAGCCAGAGTTACAGTAATCTGGGTGCTGGGACTGAACTCTGGTCTTCTTCAAGAGCAGCAAACTCTTACTGGCTAACCCATCTCTCCATCCCCCACCCCCAGGGTTTCAGTGAGTCTCTGCAGTTAGTCTTGACCTGATTCAGTCTCCTGAGTGCAGGGGTTAAAGGTGTATACCACCGTAGCTAGCTTAATGACTTCCATAGCAAACCTTTGTTAAGAAGCCACTAGGGGTTTGGGGGTGACTCAGTAGATAAAGCATGAAGATGAGTTCAGACCCCAGGACTCATACAAAAAGCTGGATGCAGTGACATGTGCTTGTAATCCCAATGATGGGGACATAGGAGGGTGATTCAGGTGCCCCCTAGTCTCACCTACTTGACAATGTTAAAAAAGAAACAAACAAGCAAGCAAACATACACACACACACACACACACACACACACACACACACACACACACCTGCAGACCTTGTTGGCAGAGGTAAGTTTATCTCTGTGAGTTCAGGTCCAGCCTGATCTACAGAATGAGTTCAAGGCAAGCCTGGTGTAGACAGTAAGAACCTGTCTTTTAAAAAAAGAATGTCAAGCCAATGAGAGGCCCTGTCTCAAATAAAAGGACAAATGTATAAGGGTACTGAAGAATAACACCCAAGAGTGTTGTCTTGACCCCATACCTATACATATACATGCACACACACACACACACACACACACACATTTGTCATAGACACTGGAGCACAAGGGCTGATCAGACATGGTCCTTACCCTCAGGGATCTCATAGACCAGTGGACAAAATGTAAACAGTAGGTGTTCTAGGTTCAGGGGCCAACACTCTTCTCAGCCCTGCCCTTGTAAGGGTCTCTGTTGAGTCCTATGGTGGGGACTTGCAGGTATCCATTCTCGCTTGCTCTTCTTTCAAAGCCATCAGGATTCAGTCACAAGGTTCCACTAAAACAGTTTCGCCCCAAGCACTTCCCAAAGACCCACTACTAAACACAACAGTTGGGTAAAGCTTCTCCCTCTTAATATCTTGTAGCAGGCACCAAGACTTGACACCTGAAGGCTGAAGGACACTCAACCCATGCTTAGATCCTAGTGCCAGGGTTGGTGGGATTTGGTAGGAAGCATGGAGAGGGAGATGGATGCCCTTGTAAACTGTATTTTCAGAGCAGGGTTTCTGTCTGCTGCCCTTCCTCTTTTCCCCATCAACTTCTAACATCTTCTGCTCTTCAGGACCTGATAACTGGGCCACTGAGCTTCAGCTTCGCCCTTGGAGTTCCACACCTCCAGGCGATGGCTCGGTTTCAATGTTTCCCATCTGCTTGATCCACAGGCCAAGTTCAAGTCTCTGACGGTGGTCAGCACCTTCAAGTTAAGAACCGATAAGGGCAGTGTCCTACAGCTGATGGAAGCTCCCTCCTGGAGTGAGGTAGGAGCCCTGGAAACAGGCTGTGGGAAGATGAAAGGGTGACCTCTTTCTTTTCTCAGTTTAGTTTTTAACATCTCCTGTGTATCAGCATTTTGCGGCCTCTGGAACATGATGTAAGCATTCCTACCACTGACCGCCCCCAGGCGTTTTTATCATTTTAATCTAATTCACTGTGCATCCGTGAGAATACCATGTGAGTGGAGGTCCGAAGAAGGCATGGATTCCCTCAAAGGGAGATGGTTCTGAGCCGCAGCGTGGATACTGGGAACCAAACCCAGGTCCTTTGCAAAGGCAGCAAGTGCTTTTAACCACCAAGCCATCTCTTCAGTCTCACCATGGACTTTTCCAGAGCGGGACCATAGCCACTAGGCCGCAGACCACCAGTCAGAAATGGCACTTCCACGGCCATGCTTCTTGCTTCGGTGTTTTTAAGTATAGAGGTCTCTGTTGTTTCGTTCTCTCTTTGCGGGTGGCTTTGTTACAATGTTGAGTGAGCGAGCCGAGTTAAGGGACACTTAGAAAACACAAGTCAGGTATAGTGATGCTTGCCTGTAACTCTAGCGCTGAGAGAGCAGGCTGAGAGAGGAAGATTGCCATGAGTTTGGAAGGGCAGTCTGGGACACACCGCGAAACTCTGCCTCAAAAACAAACAAACAAACAAGCAAACCCACAGAAACCGGTTGGTCTCAAAGGCAGAGCGTGGCAAATCAAACCAAAACAAACTCTCCTTGATCTGCAGAGCCTCTTGGAGGTGATTCAGAGCCCCACCGCCCCCATCTCCCTGTGGATCCTTGTGGGCAGCATCCTGGGAGGGTTGCTCCTGCTTGCTCTCCTTGTCTTCTGCCTGTGGAAGGTGAGCCCAGCTTTTGTGGGCGGTGGGAGCATCGTGCCCACAGTCTGAAGCATCTTACTCTGCCAAGAAGGGCAGGCTCCATGTTAGGCAGTTAAACACGTGGGGGGAGGGGGCGGGGGCGGTCCTGTGTAGATCTCCTTCACTTTATTCCACAATTGTTGCTTGAGTCAAACTAAGCCAAAGAAAATAAATTTGAATCCCATTTCTGGGAGCAGAACAGACGCGAAGCCCTCAGATAAGCTGCAGGGCTCTTAGCAAGGCCCCCAGTCAGGGCATCTGGCAGTGACTTGAATGTTCCCCTCTGTAGCTTGGTTTCTTTGCCCGTAAGAAAATCCCCAAGGAAGAACCCACTGATGAGAAGCTGGAGCAGTGACTGCAGAAGGGTCAGAACGTCCTCCTTGGCAGCCTTTGCAAAAAACGAGGCTTGGAGGCACAGAGGGGAAAGGATGCTTCTGGAATATGTCTCCAGACCTGCAGCCTGACTTGACTTTTGAGCCATGGGTATGCTGCTGGCAAGAGATGAGGCTTTGCCTCAGACACGAAGGGCTGGCACCAAAACACATAGTGTCCCCACCCTGTGCTTTCCTCCTGGCCCTGACGGGGTTCCACAGTCAACATTGGGTCTTCGTTTGGTACCCTATCTTCTCCCATCACAAGGGGGTCGAAGGATTTTTTTCCTGACACCTTCAGATGCCATTTGTCCTCCCTTGCAATTCCGAAAAGGTTCTCCTCCACACCCCCACACCCCCCACACCCTCTCACCTTCCTGCCTGCTCCCCACTCCGCAGGAGAGAGCTGACGTTGACTTAAAAGAAGTAAAGTCAACATCTGCGGCTCTCCTGTGGAGTCTAGTGATTCATAGAGCCGGACGGGGAGAGTCAACAGGAAAAGAGGGAGGAGAAAAAGCCACAAGAGACATTCTGTACAATTCCAAGGCACAGAGAAGCGTTCAGACAGGCAACCGCCAGCTCTCCTGAAACCTGAGACCTCATGGGACGCCCGCCCTCAGGTGCCGGGGAAACCCAGCTTGCCCCCGGGCTCTCTGAGCTTCAGCCTCCCAACCCTCGTCTTTCTTTAGGAGCAAAGCCAGGACCTGGCCCTGAGTTTTCTGGAACCAGGTTCCCCCTGGTGGCTCAAATTGGAATAGCAGGGAGCTCATTGGCAGCATTCCCCTCTTTGCGGCTTCCTTAGAGAAAGCGGCTTGATGGTGGGAAGCCCTTTTGCCACACCAGTTTGGGAAATAGCAGCCGCTGCGAGATCCAAACGAAGGGGATCTGCATCAAGAAACCTAAGTGGTTGGCATGAGACCTCGGGGGAGTAAGCCCTTTCTTGTCCAGCATCAGCTGGCTTTATAGCAGCAGTACTGTCTCCCTGGAAGATCTTTCTGGGACTCGTGTCGTGTGTCGTGGCGTGCGTGGGTTTCTCTGCTGGAGTGAGTTTTCAGCCTTATTTGATGTTTACTGGAAAACTCAAGTTAACTCTGAATTCCCTCCCTCTTGTCCAATGTTTTGGTTCATGGGCGACTGGAATTCTCATAGTAACCAGGAAACTTGTTTTTTATTGTAAGACTTTGAACGGCAAAGTCAATTGCGGGTCGCCAGAGTTCAGCTCTGATGGACCGATACCCTCAGTCGGAGAAGAGAGGAGATCTGATTGGGCCCCTGCCACAGAACCTGTCTTCCCAGGCTGTTCTCCAGGCCTGTCTGCGGTATTTATTTTGGTGTCTCTGGTCTTCGGCAGAGCCGCCCTCTGTGGGTATTGTCGTTTCTACCACGGTGATCAGATGGTCAGAACAAATAAAATCCAGTATCAAGTGACTTCTGGCGCTGTTTGTGTTTCCTAGGATATAGACTGCTCAGAAACGGAAGCACGCGAATGTTTTCTGTGGCTCTTCCGCAGGCGATCTGCTCTGTGCCCTGCAATTCTCACCTAGGAATGGGGGGGGGGGGGGC
>NW_026068114.1:160147-173500 GCF_014885135.2 Alexandromys fortis
GAGACAGGGTTTCTCCGTGTAGCCCTGGCTGACCTGGAACTCGCTCTGTAGATCAGGCTGGCCTCGAACTCAGAGACCCTCCTGCCTCTGTCTTCTGAGTTCTGGAGTAAAAGGCCAGTGTGGCCAGGCTCTGGTCTTTCATTTGTGCCATGTCTTCTTGAACAAGTCAGAGTTTCTTGGAGGTTCAGGTAACAGATTTTGTGGTCCAGGATTAGGAATAAAGGCAGATTTGGGTGTATAGGCCATCCTTTTTCAAACGCATGTGGCCTGGGACACATTTAACTTCTGTGTTAGTTTCCTCACTAGAGGTTCTGAGGACTAAGAGAGACAGTCCAGGAAAAGTGAACATGTAGTAAATGTTTAATAAACAGCAGCCATAATTACAAACCCTGTAAGGTAACCCACCATTCCATGCACCATGAAGACGACTAAGGAGGTGTACGGAAGTAATCAGCGGTTCCCGGCCTGACGCCATTCCTCTTTACACATTAGCTCCCTCTGTTAAGTCCTGTCCTGTGCCTCACACCCTTTGAGGCAGACTCTACATATGTGTATATGCATATATGAATGAATCTCTCAGAGAGAGAGAGAGACTCATTCCCTGGGTTCTCTGACTCTAATATCATCGTCCAGAAGAGAGAGAGATTCATTCCCTAGGTTCTATGACTCTAATATCATCGACCAGAGGGCAGGAAGTACTCTGGAATGCTGAACCTTCCTCCAGCCCCTCTTTTGTCCACATGACTGAAAGAACCCTCTGGGGCTGGCAGATAGGTGGTAGGTAGGTCAAGGTGCTTGTCACACTGCCTGGCCCCCTAGTTTGATCCCCAGGATGAGGTTACACATGCTGGAAGGAGCAAACCCCTGCAGGTTGTCCTGAACGCCACAACTGTCACGGCAACAGCCCCACATACACGTGGACACAGAAATAAAGAAATGTAATAATTTTTGAAAGAAAACTTTTCTTTTTCCTTTGTGTCAAAATTATTAACCTTTTGGCGAATATCAAATGTGTTATTTGTGTTCTCCTAGCAAGGACATACCTGCCCCCTCTCCACCCTCAGCTCTGGAGTGGGGCTTTCTCTAACTGCAGCCTGCTTCTCAAAAAGCCTTTTAGTCCTTTGAAGCAAAACCAGTGGAGAAGCAATGGTCTCTTCTACTACACTGGACTGTTTTTCCTGTTGCTTCTATGCTCATTCATCCATTCTCTCATTCACTTGACAGACATTCAAGACCTAATATGTGCCAAGCAAGGGAACGAAAACAAAAAAAAAAAAAAAACCCACAGATGCTGCCATCAGAGAACCTGATAGGAAACACAAATATGTAAACACAGAACATATTGGTGGCTGTGTAGGTGACCATAAGGACTGCCAGTAAGTCGCACGCCAAGATGCGCACTCTGATGGGCAGGTTGTCGGGGTTCTAAGGGGAAATATACAATAACAATTCAAAACAAAACAAAACAGCAATTCACGTGAGGCTCCACCTAGAATACATCAACTGCAAAGGGAATTACGTATGGTCTACAACAGTTAATTTGGTTATTTTGTTTGTTTTTCGAGACAGGGTTTCTCTGTGTAGACCTGGTTGTCCTGGAAATCACTCGGTAGCACTGGGATGGCCTCAAACTCGCAGAGATCTGCCTGCATCTGCCTCCCGAGCGATGAGATTAAAGGTGTGCACCTCCACCACCTTCTTCGGGCTTCTGTTTCAGAAGAGCCTTGTAAACCATGTTAGGAACTTTGGGCTTGGAGCATCTTAGAGGGACTGCCTGCTGCCAAGCCCCGCTACTTGAATCATTTCTGGACCCACATGTTGGACAGAGGGAGCCAATTCTTGCAGGTTGCCCTCTGACCTCTCCAGAAGTGTTCCATTAGTACTCACTCATGCCCCTCCCCCCAATAAATGAGTTAATGTAAAACGCTTCTCAAGAGGAGCTGGAGAGATGGCTCAGCGGTTACGAGCATTGCCTGCTCTTCCAAAGGTCCTGAGTTCAATTCCCAGCAACCACATGGGCAGGGATACACACAGAGAGAACATTGTATACATAATAAATAAGTCTTTAAAAAAAAACACTTCTCAAGAGAACTTTGGGCTTTATTCCTTAGAGTTTCAAGCATATTTGGGTGGGCTTGTAGGGGTTACAGGGAGGAGAAGGGAAAGATGGCCAGATCGGTTGGCTTAGCAACACCGGTCAAACAAGAATTACCAAGAACGGATCCAAAGGACCGTGAAACGGAAGGGGTGTGTGTGTGTGTGTGTGTGTGTGTGTGTGTGTGTGTGTGTGTGTGTGTTTGTAGACGAACAAGCATACAGTAAAAAATTCTCCCCTTGGTCCTTTCAAAGAGCTGCCTTACGCGATCGGCCTAATCTTTTTCGGGTTTTGTCTCTCTGGGTGCAGTGGGCCACACACTGGTTCTCAAGTCTGTTTAGCGTTACAAGCGCCTACTGTTTCCAAACTGTTCTCTTTTGAAGATCTTCAGGGCTTGGGTTTTCGTCGGGGAGGAGGGGATGAAGCACAGCCTCATCACTGGTAAAGGGGACGGTTGGTGACATCGAAGCTTGCCGAGATCCTTTGGGGCGGAGCTCCACGCAGAAAGGAGTAGGAGGTGGGGCCTCGGAGGCGCCTCTGCGGAGGCCGAGAGCATCCTTCTCAGAGTCGGTAGGTGCGGGGGGCGGGCTCAGGCTGGAGGGCGGGGCTTGAGGCCCAGCCCTGGTCGCCGCGGAAGACTGCGGGCTTTTTGCCTCTGCAGGGGCGGGGTGGGGCAGGGCCTGGGGCGGGGTTTCAAGCCCAGTCTTTGGGTTCACGTCTTCGATTGAGCGGGGTGGGATCTGGGGCGGGGCCTAGGGCGGGACCCATTCTGCTTTTTGACAGCTGTCTCTCCCACAGCCTAGGCGAGTGGGTTTGAGAACCTGTGGCCCGGCTCTCTGCGCGTCCCCGTCCCCCCGTGGCCCTAGCCCCGGCCATGAAGCGCATCTTCTCCTGCTCCAGTTCACAAGTGGCGGTAGGTGCCAAATGTGTGAGAGAAGGTCTGGGGCTGGGGTCCAAGTCCTGTGTTGCCAGAAGTCCTGAGTCCCATCTCCTTGGACGATCGCATTAAGCCTGCATCGGTTTTTTGCTGCGCGGCTGCTCCGGCAATGCGGCCGCCAGCTCTGCTAACTGAACTTACGGGTGCCTCCCCAAACCTGTCCCTCAACCTCCCTAACCTCTTCCTTCCCAAGGTCTTTCCCCTTGGCTCCTTGTTCTCCCAACATTTATGATTCCAGTTTCTGGTATGCTTTCTGAAGGTCTGTCCTCTTCCCATGACCCAGCTCTCTACTTCAGGTCTGACTCCCGGTACCAACCCACCTCAGACATCTGCCCCACCCCCACCCCTAGCCTTTGCCTCCGTTCTTACTTCCACTCCTAATTCCTGCCTGATAGCTTCATTTTCCATCCTACCGTCTCCCCACAACTTTCTCTCCCATGTGGCTCCGTTTTTACTGTTTGCTTTCCGCCCCCAAAGTATGCTCAGCCCAGTGCCTTCTCCAGCCCTTCTTCACAGCCTCCTCCACCCTTCCCTCTGTTACGCTCCATGGCCTCCACTCCCATTCTTTCAAGCACCTCTTCAACCCTCTTTCCAACTGGCCATCCAATATGGAGCCTCTGGTTTCTCCTTAATTACTGGACACCTTTTCCTCAGTATCACCCCTGTCACCTTTTGCCTGGACCTCCTGCCTGCTCACTGTGGCTGAACCTTGCAATCTAACTAAGCAGACAGGCACTGTCGGAGGACGTGCAACCCCTGGTCAATCCCCAAGAGCCTGGGTGAGTTGCCTGCAGAATCCATCCTGGCCAGTTCACTGCAGTGTCTTGCCCTCAGACTGGCTCTTGGGACCAATCAAGTCTCCCTGCCTGGTTCTTTCTCTAACTATTCCTTTTTCTGGTTTAGGATTTGCGTTCATTTTCTTTGACTGAGCTAGGGAAGTGTGACGGTGAGGGGTAAGAAGACAGAGTGGACTCACAAGGAGTGAGCTCCTGGCAGAGGTTACTCTATTCTCCCCTGTCTAGGGCAAAACAAAGATTTCAGGAGACAGTGGTTCGGGGAGGGTACAGCCTTTCTTCCCTAAGGAGCTCTTCCAGAGTGGCCCCCTGAGGGAATGTCATCTTCTCTGGAGGTTGGGGTGTGGGTTCCTTGGGACTGATATTGCTTAGCTGACGTCACAAGCAAGTGTGAGAAGTGTTGGGTTATCTCCCTGTGCATGGGCAGGCCACAGGAACCTAGCAGAGAGCTGTGAAGCAAGAGTGGGAACTGTTGAGGCCTGTCTCTGTCCCACTTACATTGGCTTCCACACGGAGTTTCCGCAGGCTGACTGGCCAGTCAAATGGCATTTACTATTACAGGTAACAGAAACCGCGGCTACCTGGGTTCTGCCTTAATTCTCAGTGATTTTCTAATCCGCATCTGCTTTTCCCTAAATATGGAAAGTCCCCAGAATTCTTCCTCCCTTCCAGATTTACGGAGCCTGCTCTCTCCTTAGGAAGGGGACAATTTCATTCTTTTTTGATTCTCCTACCCAGACCCAACCCTGCTTAGCTTCTGAAATCATGCAAGTTCAAGGTGATACGACCTTTTTGGTTCTCTCATCCCTGGGTAGCGCCTCCTTTCCTAGATGCTGGAGTGAGCAGTAAGCTACACTGGGATCTCCCTCTTTCCGTTATGACCCCAATTCTCCACGTGTTTGACCGTGAGGAATGTCTACTCATTTAAATAAACTCTTAGTATCACAAGATCGTAGTCTATCAAGAGTGTAGGGATGTACAGGGAGTACTCAGAGCTCCCTGTACATACTTAGGATAAAAATGTTTTTCCCCTGAGAAGGCTTTAAAATACGTTGGCTTCAGCTATAAGTTATTTCCTCAAGAAACTTCCCCATAGGGCTGGAGAGATGGCTCAGTGGTTAAGAGTGCTGGCTGCTCTTCCAGAGGTCCTGAGTTCAATTCCCAGCAATCACATGGTGGCTCACAACCATCTGTAATGAGATCTGTCGCCCTCTTCTGGCATGCAGGCATACATGGGGGCAGAATGTTGTATACATAATAAATAAATAAATCTTTTTTTTTTAAAAAAAGAAACTTCCCCATAATAAGCCCTAAGATAATGTCCTCCACTTGCCACACTGAACCTATCTGCAGAGAGCGTGATAGCTTTTCTGGACACTCCAGGAGCCTGGCTTCCCGGGTACACCAGCAGATCATCTCTCTCTGTCGCTATTCAAGTCCTGGAGGGAGGAACCTTCACTGGAGGCAAGGACTGAGAGATCTGTGCTCCTTTAAGAGTTGATCTACATTGGGCTGGGGATGTAGCTTGCCTAGGATGTGTGGAGCCTGGGTCAGCCCTCAGCTGTATAAACTGGGCAGCGCGACATGTTCCTGCAATCCCAGCACCCAGACAGAAGGAGCAGAACTTCAGGGTCTTCTCTATTATAGATGGAATTTGGGGACAGTCTGAGATACATGAGACCTGTCTTAAAAAAAAAAAAAAAGCGGCAAAACAACAAAATCTAATGTGCATCACCTACCTGTCTAGGAAGATAACAAAAATTCAACTCCCCTAGTCTTGGGTTATATGACTCAAAGTTGATGTCTTCAAGGGTGGAATAAACCTGAGTGCTCCACCTGGGCAAGACGTAGACAAAGAGATGGGCCAGGAAATTGCTTTCGGCCTTTGGCCTCAGATCAGCAGAGAGGATTTCTATTGCATTTGAGATGCTAAGTGTCCGGTCCTCATCCCTTAAAGGCTCCCTGTCCTTTCCCATCCTCCTGTTCATCAGCAGAAGCCGACTGCTCCTGCACTACCTGTTGGTGTCTTCCCATCTTGATAGGGAGCCTGAGGTTCACAGTCCAAGATAGGAGAAGGTAAAATTACTTCTGCACGTGTTCCCTAATCTCATCCGTAGAAATCACAAAGACGGTCCTTGACAGGGAGTCTCCTGGTTAATTTGGTGATTGCTCCCCTGAGGCCGTGATGGCAATCCAGTGTCTCCTTTCAGAGGTGTAAAAGTGAGCGAGCCACAGGCCATCTGGGACTCTGGAAGCACTCATCTTGTCCTTTAGTTTCCATCATGAAGAATGTCTACCCGTTCTAAACACGTCTTGGTGTAATGAAACTGTAGGAAATAAACCTGGTGGACCTAGAAGGACCTAGCTGGAAAGATATATATCCATATTGCTAAAACACACTTTACCACCCACCTAACTTGACTAACTCGTTGACTGGTGTAAGCAAGAGCCTCCCACTTACTCAACTTGAGAATTCTAAGCTCTGGAACATCCAAGTGTTCCCAGCAAAGCCAAGCGGGATATGGCTGGAACTTCCATCTACTGTGTGTCAGCTACGAGACAGACACAAAACTGAATGCTCTTCTGTCATTAGGAAACTGAGGTTCAAGGAAGCTCGTACATGCCTGACACAGAGACAAGAACCAGTCTGAAGAGTTCAGAGCTGGGCATGGTGATCTGCACTTAAGATCCCAGCACGCTGGAGACAGGAAGAGCTTTGTGAGTGCCAGGCTAGCCAAGATGTATACCGAGAACAAGAACACTGTAGGAAGAGGGAAGAGAGTTTAAATTTCTGAACGGCAGCACTCGGGAGGCAGAGGCAGACAGGTTTCTGTGAGTTAGAGGTCAGCCTGGTCTACGGAGCGAGTTTCAGGACAGGCTCCAAAGTTACATAGAGAAACTCTGTCTCAAGCAAGCAAGCAAACAAGCAAACAAACAATAAATAAATGAATTTCTGACCGGAGAACTCGAGGTTAAGGTCAGCTGGTGGCAATGGCGTGAGGTGGTGGGGTTGTTCCAGCTCTGTTTTCCATCGGATGACCTGGTTCCCAAGGGGCACTGAAAAGCATGTTCTTGCATGTCAGGACCTGCTAGGATGTGGTGGAGTCATTTTGCTTGCTATGCCATTTGAGAATAAACCTGTTTGGAGACTCTCCCATGCAGGGAGTAACTTCCGAGAGAGCGAGGAGCTCTGCCCTGGAGGCATTCTCAAACTTCATCTGGAAATAAGTAATCCTTTTCCCATAGCTCTGTAACACTGTGGTCTGATGTGGGAGCTCGGTCTGGATGCAAGGGGCCCGACCTACTTCTAAGGCCAGTGCTGTTCCTCTTTTATGTGATCCTGGACAGATGTTAACATGTGTGCCTCCACTTCCTTTTCTGTGAAAGGCACACGGTGATATCATCCCTAACTATTTTTCGGGGCTATTTGAGGCTAATTGGAGGACAAGGAGAGGTTCCGAGCATTTTACAGGATCGTAACCTCCCTCAGACTCCATCTATCCTAGGCAATTTTATGGCTTGGACCTGTGTTGATGATTAACAATTTGTCCCGGCTCTGTAAACAGTACTTGAAAATGAATTATTGGGCTTCCGCAGACTCTACTTTTTTTTTTTCACCCTTTCCTATAACCTCTTTTTTGTTGAAATTACACCTCATAAAACACAATGGGCCACCCCCGGTTTCTCTCTGCTTCCTGTTTTGTTGTAAGGATGCCGTACATTTATGTGGTTCTGTCTGCATTAACTTGTTTAATGCATTGTGGTGAGGTGGTTATTATTGCCTGCATTTTATGTGCAAGGAAACAGGTTAGAGTGTTTAATGGCTTCCTCTAGGTCACATAGCTGAGAATGTAGCTGAACCAGGTCCCAGACTCAGTCCTGATGACAAAGTCCCCATCTTGAGGACTTTTCCTCCAAACCAACCATCTCTGCATTCCTCCCTTCTTCTCTGTGTTTCCCCTCTCTGGACCAAACCAGGCTTTTCTGTGCTTGCAGCCCTGGGTGTTTTTATATAGCTCTCTCTTTTATGCCCTGTAATACTTCAATTATTTTAATTACTTCTCCACCCTCAAAACGTAAGCTGGAAGGAGGGAACAATGTATGTTCAGGTGTGGCTGGGTCAGGGACAGCTGCTCCCCGCCAGGGAGGCGAGAGAAGGATCCCTTTCCGCCTCTTCTTGCTGCCTCCCCAAGCACAGTTAGACACTGACTTGCCTTTGCTGACTGCTTCCAGTGAAGAGGTTTAGAGACTAAAGGAAGAGAGACGTAGCCAGCTATGATAGAGGAAACCACCGAACCCCTAATTTGGGGCCCAGAGACAATAGCTAGAGATGGTTAAGTGGCTATGATGGAAGCTAGGGACCTAGATTTACTTTGCGAACCGCTAAAGACAAAAAGCAGTGCTGTGGGGGTGGGGAATGGGGGAGGGTTGGAATCGTGGGGGCGTTAAGAAGTATTGTGAACCAATCCGGAGCAGTCAGGTTGGTTCAGTTTACTCTAAAAAGACCCAGGGAGCACCAAGGAAGGGGTTCTTGCTAGGATTGCCCTCCGGCTGGGCATCTAACATCAGTGGTGATGATTACAAACAGTCTTGCCAGGTACGGTGGTGCACACCTTAACATTAGGAGGCAGAGGCTGGTGGATCTCTAATCCTAACATTAGGAGGCAGAGGCAGGTGGATCTCTATGAGTTCAAGGCCAGCCTGGGCTAAGTAATGAGTTTCAGGCTAGCCAAGGCTACATAGACTTTTGTCTCAAAACTAACTAACTAGATAAAAAGTCTCAAAATGGGTGTAGGAGGTACTTCTGTTTGTGTGTTGCTTTCATTGGGTAATGAATAAAGAAACTGTGTTGGCCTAGCTGATAGGGCGGAACTTAGGTAGGCAGAGAAAACAGAACTGAATGCTGGGAGGAAGAAGGGCAGAGTGAGAGAAGACATGGATCCTCCGCTAGAGATGGATACCAGTTAGAATCTTTGGTAAGCCACTGCCACGCGGCGATACACAGATTGATGGAGATGGGTTAAACCAATATGTAAGAGTTAGCCAATAAGAATTTAGAGCTAAGCCGGGCAGTGGTGGCACATGCCTTTAATCCTAGCACTTGGGAGGCAGAGGCAGGCAGATCTCTGTGAGTTCGAGACCAGCCTGGTCTACAAGAGCTAGTTCCAGGACAGGCTCCAAAACTACAGAGAAACCCTGTCTCGAAAAACAAACAAACAAACAAACAAACAAACAAACAAAGAATTTAGAGCTAATGGCCAAGCAGTGTTTTAAATAATACAGTTTCTGTGTGGTTATTTTGGGCGTAAGCTAGCCAGGCGGCTGGGACAAACAAGCATTTCCCCCCAACATCAAAATGCTAGACATTTGCCATCATTAATTACTTTGGAGCTGTGTGTGATGGAGAACTCCTGATGTGACAGCGTTCAAGAGGCTGAAGCAAGAGGGGCTTGATTTGAGACCAGTATGGCTACACAGAGACTCTGAGTTAGCCTGGCTAGCTTGACTCTGTTTCAACAAAACAAAACATGTTTTTTTTCCTCCCTCTTTGGTTGTTTTGTTTTGTTTTTTCCCCCTGATACAGGGTTTCTCCTGGTGTTCTAGAACTCACTTTGTAGACCTCAAACTCAGAAATCCACCCGCCTTTGCTTCTTTCTGAGCTCTGGTATTAAAGATGTGCACCACCACTGCCTGGCAAAAAAAAAAAAAAAAAAAAATTATAATAAAAGTATGTTTCTTTGTTATTTATTGAGAGAATCCTGGTTGACATCAAATGTAAGCAGAGACTGCTTGTCAGTTTCCTGGCAGCCCAGACCCGAATAATCACACATATGAATTGCAACACTGTTTGGCCAATACCTCAAGTGTATTCCTAACTAACTCTTATATCTTAAAGTAACCCATTTCTATCAATCTGTGTATTGCCACGAGGCTGTGGCCTACCGGTAAATGTTTCTCCTAGGTATGTTTCTCCTTCAGCAGCTACATAGCTTCTCCCAGACTCTGCCTACTCTCTTTTCTATATCTCTTTTCAGATTTCCCGCCTGGCTTTACTCTGCCAAGCCATTGGCTGAAATAGCTTTATTCGTTAACCAATAAAAGCAACACATAAACAGAAGGACTTCCCACCTCACTCAAACTTGAGATTCTGTTATCTCAGCCTCCCAAACGTTGAGATTATAGGAACATGCCACCATGCCTTATGCATATATGCATACATACACATACACAAACACACACACACACACACACACACACACATGGGGCTGAGGCTCAGCTTGAACTCCTGATCCTCCTGCCTCTACCTCCTGGAGTGTATTATAAGTCTACACCAAGCTTCATAATTTTTAATTCAGTGATCCCCTGGGCACCTTTAGGTTTGTCGTGGACAGTGGCTGTCAATAGTTCTTGGTGACATATGGAGTGGTCAGTATTTTGTTGGCCCCCTTAACAAAGATGTGCTGCTCTGGGCCTGGCGATCAAGAGTAGGAAGCCACTCCAGGATGATTTTCCTCTTGCCGGGCATTTGATCTCACTTTCCTTTTCTCATACTATTGCCAGTGCCAATATTCATACAATCTGTAACTCCTGGCTAGGTGGAGAAATGGAACCGTCGTGATCAGAAGCTGCTGGAGGCAGTGCAGCGGGGGGACGTGGGACGCGTGGCTGCCTTGGCCTCTAGGAAGTCTGCCCGACCCACCAAACTAGACTCAAATGGCCAGTCCCCGTAAGTAAGTCTTCTTGACCCCCACCCTGGTATGTGGTTCTTTTTGAAAACTTCATAATGATCAGGGGAGGCCTACAGCTTCAGAGCCCTTCCTTTTATTGTTTGATTTGGCGAGTAGATGGATAATCCTTTGCCATGTAGGGAACAAATGAGGGAGGAGGAAGTTGTCCCTGAGTTCCAGCCACCCCACAAGCCACAATGACTTGAAAAGGATGTAAAGCTCATTAAACCAACAGAGAACTAATTGCTAAACAAAGTTTCCTCATCGCAAAAGTACGAGGGTGTGTATGCTTGAGAAGTTAGGAATGAAGGAGTAAGTCCCGGGTGTCATGGGACTCGAGGGAGTGATCAGGAGGAAGGCTGTACCCCCTGCCAGCCAGCCTTCTGCTCTGTTCTGGCTTCTAGGACCCTTCTAGTTCTCTGAGGGCTCTGTGCTAGGACAGGCTGGTTAGCATGTGTCTCCTGAACATCCCTGCAGCAATCTGAATCCCCTCAGATGTGCAGCTCTTCTTGCTTTTCCAGTAGCATCCTCTGACTTCACAACTGGAAGTCTAGGAGGCAGGCTTTTCTCTTAGCAAGACAGACTGACTGGGAGACCTTCCCTCTCTGCATTGGGAATTGGCTTTGGGCTCTGGAGCAGAGGAAGCAGGACTTGTTAAAGCTCTCCCTGGTCAGCTGTGCTAGTACCTGCTTATAATGCCAGAGTTTGGGAGGTCAAATCAGGGGATCAATCGTTCAAGGCCAGCCAGGCCTGTATAGTGAGACTCTATCTCAAAATAAACAATGGACAAAACCAACTGATCAGAAAAAGTTAGAATATTAAACATGATTTTAAAAAAATAGGAGCTTCCCCCATTTTATCCCATGGTCTTTCATCCTTTTGTGTCTCTTGGCTTTGACCCTGGCAGGTTTCACCTGGCAGCCTCCAAAGGCCTGACAGAGTGTCTGACAATCCTGCTTACAAACGGGGCTGACATCAACAGCAGGAATGAGGACGGTGAGTCAGCTGGCTCTGCCTGCCCTTATGCTGCAAGGCTGTCTGTGTGGCTGCAGAGGGGAACAATGCTGGGCTCTCACAGAGGCTCCAGATCTGGGCCTTTGCTGCTTTGCTCAGTAAGACTTGGCCAACATCTCTCCTGGGGTTCCCCTCCCTGTAAGCTAGGCACACACCTCCCCCTTACTCTCCATTGAAGGTGCCAGCTGCTTGGGGAACAGGAATTTCTGGCCCCATGTGGCCTAGAGCTTCTCCCTCTAATCTCCCTCTGATTATCTGTGCGTCTCCCGCCTTCCCTCCCAGTGAGTCATCCGCATTCATGGGCCACCCACCCACCCACCCTCTCTCTCTCTATCTTTCCAGGAAGCACCGCCCTTCATTTGGCCACCATCTCCTGCCAGCCACAGTGTGTGAAAGTCTTACTTCAGGTAAAGGCAGTCCTCTGATACTCCTATGCAGGCAGGAAATAGATGCAACATGCTCCAACGTTGTCCATCGTCACTGACAAAGGTCAGCCGTCTCATTCCCAGTAACATAGCTGGTGGTCATTTGTCATTATGTCTCCAAACCCCACCAGAGTAAGTTTGAAACTTACTCTGTACATATACCATGCTTCATTCTGTCTTTGGGGGCAAGTCAGAAACCAGAATACCCGAGAACGATTGAGCTCTGCAATGGCGGAGACTAACTGCTATGTATGAAGGCAGGTAGTAGTTGCTGCGGAGACTAACTGCTATATATATGGGCGGGTAGAAGAAAAGCAGGGATGTTCAAATGAAAAAGATGTCTCTAGTGGGAGGGGCTAGTAAGGAGGCTCAGCAAGTAACAGAACTTTTTGCTTTGTCTGAGGATATGAGTCTGACCCCCCAGCACCCACACGGTGGAAGGAGAGAACTGACTCCCACAAGTTGTCCCCCTGACCTCCACAAGCATATCCCCACCCCTTTCCCCAAGCAAATAAATTAATAAATATAGCCAACTAGCACAAAGAGAAACATGCGCGTGCAATGACCTGTGAACGGTTTGAGTCTCCAGTAGATCGTGAGCCCATACTGACTGTTCTACTTTTATTACCCCCCATCTTTTCCAAATCTCACATCAAGGTCCTCAAACTCCGGCCGTTCAGGTGTCTTCTCCTTTCATGTGATTATTTACTGATGACCTCTTTTCTCTTAGACCTTAGTTAGGAACTAGGACCGAATTTCAAAGCTCCCTGATGGAGTAGACTCAGCTTGTGTAGTAGTTGGCTTCCCTCAGAGCCATGGTCCTCTTGTTCCCTTTCATATTACCATGGAAACTGGCGACTCGCTATGGGGAATGGGATGAGGATGCTAACCCCAAGCTCCATTGCTGCTTCTCTTTGTGGCTATTTACAGCACGGCGCAAATGAAGATGCTGTGGATGCAGAAAACCGCAGTCCATTACACTGGGCAGGTGCGTGCCTGGGGACCGTGGGGAGAAGGCTGGGAAACAGGATGGAAGGATACCTTCTAGTGGGGATGCCAGCCACTGAGTGATGGGAGGTGCTGGGTTACAGCCCAAGGAGATGTTCTTCAAGCCTCTTCTTAACCATCTTTCAATCCATCCAGCCTCTTCTGGCTGTGCCTCAAGTGTCCTCCTGTTATGTGACCACGAAGCCTTCCTGGATGTGCTGGACAATGTGAGTATCAGACAGGCCAACAGGCAGTGCCTCACACCGATAGATGGGCTGCTGCTTCTGTGATCCTACTTCCATTTCTCCTCTTTCCTGATCATTTGGGAGCTCCTACGCTCCATATTAGCTCCTGGACTTGTTTCAGCAGGGGT
>NW_026068114.1:174120-206947 GCF_014885135.2 Alexandromys fortis
TTTATTTATTTATTATGTATACAATATTCTGTCTGTGTGTATGCCTGAAGGCCAGGAGAGGGCACCAGACCTCATTACAGATGGTTGTTGTGAGCCACCATGTGGTTGCTGGGAATGGAACTCAGGACCTTTGGAAGAGCAGGCAATGCTCTTAACCTCTGAGCCATCTCTCCAGCCCAGAACTTGCATTCTGTAAAGCAGACAAAAATGGAGCCCCCGCAGTGGTCCCACTTTCTGCTGGAAAAGTCCTGCTCTGGTCTAACACTTTGTCCTTTGCTGGAGTTGGTGTGCTGCTCTGACTCCACTGAGGGAAGGCTTACCCTGTACTGGGATTTCTGAGACTGTGAGGGAAAGCTGATGTTCCAGATTTGTCTCCGCCCACAGATCAGCCCTGATCCTGGCCTGTGAGAAAGGCAGCGCTGAGGTGGCCGAGCTGCTCCTGAGCCACGGAGCAGATGCTGGAGCCGTGGACAGCCTGGGGCACAACGCTCTGCATTATGCATTGCGTACACAAGACAAGGAGCTGTGGAGGCTGCTGCAGCAGGCCATGAACCGGCGGCGGAGAGGCGGTAAAAGTCCTTTGTGCCTTCAAGATTCTTTTCAATAGCCAAGGAAGAACTGAAGAAGCCTCTCAGTATCCCACTGCCCATGGAAGCAGTCCTTCCAAAAAAAATGGCTGCCACCTTAGCCCAGGCTTGGCTGATTTAGTGCCACTCCATCACAAGATTCCCCAGCGTAGCCTTTGCTCACTGAGTGCAACTCTGGCTATTGCTGTAGTGATTTATTTATTTATTTATTTTTATTTATTTGTTTGTTTGCTTGCTTGCTTTTTTTCTGAGACAGGGTTTCTCTGTGTATCCCTGGCTGTCCTGGAACTCGTTCTATAGACCAGGCTGGCTTCGAACTCAGAGATTTGCCTGCCTCTGCCTCCCAAGTGCTGGGATTAGATGGCTATTGCTATTGTTGTCATCCATGTGATTTTTGCCCACCATTGGTTAATGTCCCAGTGTCTTCATTGTGCCATAGAGTGATCAATAAAAGAAATGTGTGTGCAAAATAAAGGAACACTCCACCTCTGGGACAGGAAGCCAGAGTTGCTGCGTAGTTAGGGATTCTTGGAGCAAGAGTGTCACCAGGAGAGAAACCCTGTCTCGAAAAACAAAAAACAAAACAAAACAAAAAGAGTGTCACCAGGGAAATATGTATGAGAATTATCGTAATGAGTGACCACTTCGCTCTAACAAAGTCTGAAAACCGGATGAGAACTGAATTCTCATTTGTTCCTTGTCTTCTCTTACAGGTCATGGACTGGTTCAACACCCAGATCATGTGTCTCAGGTATGACCCTAGGTATCTCCCCCTTTTTGTTTCTGACCTACTCCCAACTACTCCCAAGCTATTCCAGTAGTCTGTGTGGGCAACAGGATACTCACAGAAGCAAGGCCTTTGACAAGGCTAGACTAGTTGAGCAAGGCCCTTGCCGAGGCTAGACTAGTTGAGCAAGGCCCTTGCCGAGGCTAGACTAGTTGAGCAAGGCCCTTGCCGAGGCTTGACTAGTTGAGCAAGGCCCTTGCCGAGGCTAGACTAGTTGCACAGCCTTACATCACTGGTTTTTGTTGCTGTTTTGTTTTTCTGACCCAGACCTCTCCACCCGAGCCTCAGGTGGGCTCCCCACCTAAGAGCTCACGGAGAGCAGAGCCCGAGGAAGCACAGAAGGAGGAGGAGGAGGCTGAAGAGCGGTGCTCACAAGAGTGGAAGTGGAAGTATGAAGAGGAGCAGAGGAAAGTTAATCAGTTGGAGCAGGAGCTGGTGCGCAAGACGGAGGAGTGTAAGGCCCAAGCTGCGGCCCTCAAAGGTCTGGAGAACCAGGTTCGAGAGCAGGTGCAGGAACTGGGGCGTCTCCTAGTGCAAGAGCCCAGGGCTCCAGGAAGACCTGGAGGGGATGGTATGGAGCAGGGTTGTCCCCTGAATCTGCTGGCTGAGCGAATCCAGGAGCTTAAGAGGCAGCAGAAAGCAGCAGCCACCATAAACCCAACAGTAGTCGCCAGGAGAGCTGAAGAGTTGGCCGTAGCAGAAATCCAGGGTGAAGTACACAGCAAGTCCCAACCAGAGCAGGGGCTGCCCCAGAGCCCAAGGTCTGAGACCATCGGGAAAGTCACAGGACAGCAACCGAACGCCAATGGGGGGCAGAACCTTGGCCTGGACAACACTGACCAGGTGTGTGTCGGCCAGAAGGAGAGGTCCCCCGCTCCAGGGATTGAACAAGCAGGTGCAGTGGGAGAACCAGTGGGCATAGCAGCCATGAACCAGCTCCTCCTACAGCTAAGGGACGAGCTGGCTGCTGTGTGGCGAGAAAAGGATGCTGCCAGAGGGGCTTTGTCAAGACCAGTTCTGGAGGGAGCCTTGGGGACTCCTAGGGCCGAGGCTGCAGCAGCTGCCTGGGAGAAGATGGAAGCCAGGCTGGAGAGGGTGCTGGTGAGGTTGGATAGAGCAAAAGCAGGACTGCAGGTGAAACCCGAGGTCCCTGCTCAGGGGTCCAGAGAGGGAGCCCCCAAAGCAGTCCCAGGATGCACCAAAGAGCACGAAGAAGAAAAGAGGGCTCCTGGAGCTCGAGGAGAGCCCCTAGGGGCACCTGGAGGAGAACAGGCCTCAGGAGGGGGCCTGGCAAAGGGACACCTGGAGAAAGAGGTGTCAGCGCTGAGACTGAGCAACAGCAACTTGATGGAGGAATTGGGGGAGCTGGGGCGCGAGAGGCAACGCTTGCAAGGAGAACTCCAGTCCTTGACCCAGAGACTACAGCGGGAGTTTGTGCCCAAGCCTGAGGCTCAGGTTCAGCTACAGCAGTTGCGGCGGAGCGTCGGGTTGTTGACAGAGGAATTGGCCATGGAGAAGGAGGCTACTGAGAATCTGCGCAGGCGACTTGCTTCCCAGAGCAGCGGCCTCCAAGGACTGCGGAACTGCCTGCCCCCAGACCTCGTGGGTAAGGAGAGTGCAGGGAGTACAGCTGAAGAACCCCTGGAAGAGCTGCAGACCTGCATCAGCACCTTGGTGAATAAGCACCTTGAGGCCCAGAAGGCGCTGGCTCGCTTGGAGGAGGAAAACCAGCAGCTGAGAGGATCCTTGGTCCCCTGTGGGAAGCCAGAAGCCTCCCTGAAGGCTACAGCATCTCCTCAAGTGGCCGCCTTGGAGCAAGATCTGGGGATGCTGGAGGAAGAGCTGCGGGCTGTGCAAGCCACAATGAGCGGGAAGAGCCAGGAGATCTGCAAGCTGAAGCAGCTGCTCTATCAAGCCACGGAAGAAGTGGCCGAGCTGAGGGCCCGGGAAGCAGCCAGCCTGCGGCAGCACGAGAAAACGCGAGGCTCGCTGGTTGCCCAGGCGCAGGCTTGGGGCCAGGAGCTCAAAGTTGTGCTGGAGAAATACAACACAGCCTGTCGGGAAATGGCTCGGTTGCGGGACGCGGCAGCGGAGGAACGTCGCCGCAGCGAGGATCTAGCAGCTCGGGCGGCCGAGCAGGAGCGTCAGGCAGGCGAGATGCGCGGGCGCTCGGAGCAGTTCGAGAAAACCGTTGAGTTGCTCAAAGAGAAGACAGATCACCTCATAGGGGCTTGCCGGGACAAGGAAGCCAAGGTGAGCTGCAAGGTTGCCATGAGAGCGCGGTGGGGAGTGCCGGTGCGGTGCTCTTTGCCTTTGCGAGGTAGCAGAACCGAAGGTCAGACGAGCACTAAACCAAACGGAGTGCTCGGCGCTAGCTAGGTCCTCTCTTTGCTCGCCTAGGGCGGGAGAGGTTTGGGGTTGAGATTGGAGCTACAGATACAAGAAAGATAAAAATAAGCAACACAGTACAAGGGAGAAGAGGGCGTATCTACTAAAATTTAGTACTCAAGGTTCAGAAGTTATGTTTGCCCCTAGGGCTACAGCAGGGAACACCACGGCCAATTAGTACCATTTTATCTTAATCCTGTATTAGTCCAGCCTAGTGGTGTAATGTGTTCTGTGGTTTTGCTGAGGTTCTGGGCTGACTCAGAGTCTGATGGGTTAACTATAGCTGCTCTTCCCTCCTGCTCCTTTCAACACGGGCCTAAAACGCCTCTATTGGCTAAAAAACACAGAAGCAAAACAAACAACAATAAAACAGGCACTCAAGAGTCCAGTTCAAGGTCATCTCCAGCTACAGAGCTGGTTCCAAAAGACCCTGTCTCAAGACACCAAGCAAAAGCAAGCCACAGCAGTTTGAAAGCCACTATTTTCTTAGTGTTATTGGAGAACGAGACATATTTTATACATTCTAAATTCTCAGTTTACAAAGGTATTTAGTAGTTGTAGACCCACCCACTAATGAGTTCGGGTTTCTTGTAAAAATTTGTGTACGTTCAAATTTAGAATGATGGAGGAATATAAGCAGCATTTGCCTGGTGTGCAGTGCATAGACAGAAGAAGTGCTGTCCAAAACAAGCATCACGGAAGGGAATTAAAGGAGGTGTTTGTCCATAAGCAGCAAAATGTCAATAAATGGCAAGATAGAATTTGGCATAGTAGTTGAGAGCTTATAGTGGCTGAGTAGTTGTGTTCTCTGGAGCGAGACTGTCCAGATTTGAATTTCAGTTTCGAGATTTACCCTGGGGGGCTGGAGAGAGGGCTCAGTGGTTAAGAGCATTGCCTGCTCTTCCCAAGGTACTGAGTTCAATTCCCGGCAACCACATGGTGGCTCACAACCATCTGTAATGAGATCTGGTGCCCTCTTCTGGCCTGCAGGTATACACACAGATAGAATATTGTATACATAACAAATAAATAAATATTAAAAAAGATTTACCCTGGGGAATCGAGATGTGGCGGCACATGCGTGTAAGTCAGCAAGGTGCGCGTGGTGGGTGAGGGCTGACAACTTAGCTTGAGTGTTATGGTTCAGTGGCAGAACGCTTGCCCAGCCTTAGGGTCCATCCCCAGAACTGATAACAAAACAACAAATAAAACTTAACAGCTGACAGATCTTGGACAACTTTGTGTTTTGTCTTATTTTGAGAAAGGGTCTTACTATGAGCTGGCTTGAAGAAGTAGACCAGGCTGGCCTTTAACTCACAGAGGTCAACCTGCTTCTACTTGAGTGCTGATTGATAAGTAAAGATAATAAGAAAAGGGCAGCTCTGCCGGCAAGAAATCCAATTAGGTCAAATCAAACCAAATCAAATGCCCATTGTTTTATTAAGAATGACGCTCTCAGGTGGCCGAGTGCAAGGTGGAGAGATAGGACAGCAGGGAGCCCGTGCAGACCTGAAAACCACGTGTTTCTCCTCTGGGAGCACATTAAATACCCGGTGGGAGTGGTCCCCCCCCATCACCGAGGTCGGGACCTGATTTGGAGTCCAGACAAAAACAACTCCCAGGCCAGGGAGGCTGAGATGGATACAAGGAGCTGGGGGCTACGTTCCCAACTTAACACTGATATACTGGATTTTTTCGAGACAGGGTTTCTCTGTAGTTTTTGGTGCCTGTCCTGGAACTAACCCTTGTAGACCAGGCTGGCCTCGAACTCACAGAGATCCACCTGCCTCTGCCTCCCAAGTGCTGGGATTAAAGGCGTGCGCCATCACTGCCTGGCTAACACTGATATTCAATAAGATTAATTTATTGGGCTGAGGAGATGACCCAATGGCTAAGAACAATGCCACCTCTTCCAGAGGACTTGGGTTCCCAGTACCCACATGGCAGTTCACAACTACCTGTAATTCCAGTACCAGGGATTCAGTGCCCCTTTCTGGCCTCCTAGGGCACCAAGCACACACATAGTATACAAACATACATGTAGGCAAAAACACTTATACACAAAAATAAAAATTAAACTACTAATGCTGTTGTGGTTGTAAAGATTTTATTAGATGTTACATTTATTCGGGGCTTGGGAATATAGTTTACTTGGTAGAGTGCTTGGCATGTGTGAGGATAGGGTTAGATCCCCAGCACCATATATGGAGGTGGAGGCATGGAGCTGGAAAAATGGCTCAGCAGTTAAGAACTTGTACTGCTCTCTCAGAGGGCCTGAGTTGGGTTCCCAGTACCCTTGGGAAGTCCATGATCACCTATAAGGGAAGCCTCAGGAGATCCGTGGACAACTTCTGGACTCTTTGCTCACCGCACACTTGAACCCACCCATACATAGACACACACATAAATAACTAAAAAAAAATAAAATCCTTTTGAAATTTAAAGGGCTGGAGAGATGGCTCAGCGGTAAAGAGCACTGGCTGCTCTTCCAGAGGACCCAAGTTCAGTTCCCAGCACCCACCTGGTGGCTCACAACCATCTGTAACTTCAATTCCAGGGTTTTTGAGGGCACCAGACATGCACATGGTACCTAGACATACATGCAGACAAAACACCTGTACACATAAAAATTAAAATAAATCAAAGTTTAAAAAGAGGTTGATGTAGGAGAATCAAGTGGTCAAGATTATTCCATAAAATTCCAGATTGCTTTTTATGAATCTTGTTTAAATAAATTATTATAAATACTCAGAATAGAAGTTTGCAGATTGGAAGCCAGGCATGGTAATGCACACCTTTAATCCCAGAGGCTGGCATCTGTCTGTGAGTTCAAGGCCAGCCTGGTCTACAAAGTTCCAGACAAATCTTACCTCAAAAAAAAAAAAAAAAAAACAGAACCCACCTCCACAAAACAAATAAACAAACAAGAACCTACCTCATACACAAAATAAAATGCTCAGGATAATGTTGGGCATGTGTTAAGTACTCAGTGAAAAGTTGCTATAGCTGGTTGTGGTGGCGCACACCTTTAATCTCAGCACTCTGGAGGCAGAGGCAGAAGGAGCTTTGTGAGTTTGGTGCCAGCCTGGTCTATGTAGTGAAGTCCATGCCATCCAGGCCTTTAGACCCCGTCTAAAGACACAAAACAAAACAAAAAGCCCAAACAAACAAACAAAAACTAATGAAAGACCACAAGCTATAGAACCAAAAGATATTGGTTTAAATAATTATCTATTAGCTGTGTGGTTTTGGTTTTATTTTGTTTTTAGACAGTTTCACTGCCTAGCCCTGGCTGTCCTGGAACTCACTTTGTAGACAAGTGTCTTCAAACTCACAGAGCTCTGCCTGCCTCTGTCTCCCAGCTGCTGCGATTGAAGGTTTGCTCCACCCCACTGGGATGAGTGCAAGGTTTTGAAATTTCTCAAACTCCAACTCCTACTCATAAACCGTAGATAATAGTCCTTTCCTGGGTCACCTGGGGAAAATGACGTGAGTTTCTTTCTTTCCTTTTGGCCTTAGATCAAAGAATTACTGAAGACGCTAGAGAAGCTCTCCGAGGAGGTTCTACAAGTCCGGGGGGAGAATAGTCAACTCGCACTACAGCTGCAGGTATGTTTTGTCCTGCAGGGAAGTGGATGGTGATAGAGAAGAGGGTGGGTAGTGGAAGTGGGGCGTTTTAGAAGGCTAGCTAGGCAGTGGTCCAGGCTAGACCAATTCTTCACACGCCGTGAGTGTGAGGAGGGTGGTCATGTGACTTCCCACGGGTACTTCCTCTCAGGATTCCCAGAAGAACCATGAAGAGACCATCTCTACCTACAGGAATCATCTGCTGAACGCTGCTCGGGTGAGCTTGGTGGAGTCTGGGAGGAAGCCGGGGTACAGCGCTGAGAAAGGACTGTTCCCTTTGTCCCTTCTCGTTCCTACACATGCTTGTCATGTTTTCTGGTGACGGGTCTCCGGATCGCATTAGGTAGCTCAGGAGAGGCTATGTGTGAACGCGGAAGAAATGCTTGCTTCTCCTTTCAGCTCCCTAATCCGCCGTGAGGCTTTGCCCTGTCCCCATGCCCTTTCTCAGTTTCCTCTGAGATGACTCTGCATGGGAGACTGGCGAGGCTTGCTCTTTCCTTATGGATGATAACCACAGGGAGTGGAATTATTATTATGTACCAGGTGCTTGCTTCGTGTTCATAACGCGGTCTGTACAGCAATCCCGAGAAGCAGACGTCTTTCTCTTCCTTGTGACGAAGGGAAAATAGCCATGGGCAAGTTAAATATTTAAAGTCACAAGCGAGGGCTGGGTCTCTAGCTCATGGACAGAGCACTTGCCTTGTAGGCAGGAAACCCTGCTCAGTCCCAAATACTGCAACCCCAAGCGATAGCACAGCAAACATGCAGAATGTGTTAAGGGCTATGTAATCCTAAGAGGTAACGACTGGTATTCCATATCCCTCAACTGCCTCTCCCCACGTTCTGTTCTTCATCATCCTTTCTTTGTCTTTCCTGCCACCCCCAGGGCTACATGGAACAAGATGTGTACAATATCCTCCTCCGAATCCTCAGCATGCAGGAGTGAGAGAGAGTCACCGCGTCCCCTCATAGATAATGGCATTTCCCTTTTGTGAGTTGTGGGTGGAGGTAATGAGGGTTGGGTCCCGAGAGGACGGACTTGAGGGAAAGGATGTTATGGAAGGGGTTAGGGTGGTTCCGTTGGCCACTCTGGTGGCCTGCACTGGGGAGCATTTGCAGGAAAGTCAATTGAGGAAGACAAAGCGTGAGAGTCACTAGAGGGGAGTCAGGACTCTGAGCAGGTGGCCCGAGGGTCACGGAATGACTGTGGATGGAACACATGGCTAGAGCGTTTTCCTAATGTCTGGGGTAAGGAGATGCCAGTGAAGGATAAAGGGTGGTGGACAGTGGCGCAGTTATTCCCTAGGGCGGGACTTTACAGATCCCAGGCTTGCCTTTTCATTTCCATACCCTTCATTCAAAAGCCAACTCTCTCCCAGTCTCCTTCCTTTGTGGGCAGCCTCTTCCCATCTGGGAAGACAGCATCCCCTTTAGCATGTTGGTGTGGGCAGGAGAGTGAGGGTATCGAACTGTGTGCATTTCCTCCTTGAGTTATTTCTTCCAGGGATTAAGAGCACTGCCTGGTTCACAGAGGCTCTACCCAGCTGTGGTGGGCAGGTGGGTGGGTGGGTGATTGCCCACTAGGGGTGGTGTGGGTAGGGCTTCACTGGACACGTGGACCCCAGACTCGAAAACCCGGATCCTGGAATCAGCACAGAACAGAATTGTGGATGTAAACCAGCTCCGTGGAGAATAAAGCCGGAAGCAGGATGGTCCTGGGTATCATTGTGATTTTTGTCAAAAAAAAGGGTGGGGTGGGAAACAAATCTTGACTAAAAAACTTAAAAAATAAAGCTGGGCATGGTGGTGCACACCTTGATCTCAGCACTTGGGACGTGGGGGTGGGGAGAGCAGAAGTTCAGAGACAGCCTTGGCTACTTAGTGAGTCCAAGGTCAGCCTGGGCTACTGTCCCCGCTCTATCTAAAAACAAACAAATACCACATCCTTCCTCCTGCTAGCAGAGTCCCTCTCTAGGCTGATTTTGTAGCCGCTGACCTGTGTCAATACACCACAGTCACAGGAGTGTGCAGTGTTCACTAGGCCCCCTGTTCCTGTGGTGCTTAGGCAGATCGAACCGCTGTGCTCCCAGCACTCATCACAGAGTAACTTTACCCACCAGGGATTCTTTAGGCTCTGCCTGTTGGTTCCTCCCCCACTCTAACGCCTGGCCTTTTTTTTTTTTTTTTCTCTTTGAAACAGGGTTTCTTTGAGTCGCCCTGGCTGTCCTGGAACTTGCTCTGTAGACCAGGCTGGCCTCCAACTCACTGAGATCCTCCTGCCTCTACCTCCCGAGTGCTGGATTAAATCCCGTGCGTCCAATTCATTTTTTGATAGCCCAATCTGCTGCTGTTTCCTTACTTCCAAACTTTGATTTTGACCTGTAGCAAATATATTTTACATTTGATACATACATATCTGAAATAGTATTTACCCTTACTACTTCCAGTCTCTATGATTATATTCCGTTGAAAAATGATTGGTATAGTTCATTCATTAAAGAGTCAAGACCCATAGTTTCAAAAATAACCCACCTTGAAACCATTCCTCCTTTGGAAAAAGACTATCTTTCATCAACATGACACTGACCTCCCCCTCCCATCTATCTACCCTCCCCCTTTACCTGTAGTGTTTCATGTGTGTATTTATATGTGCTCCTGCCCTCGTGTGTATAGTAGTCAGTGCTGATTGTATTCTTTGATTGTTTTCTGCCTTTTTTTCCCTCCTTGATGACAGCTGCTTCTCTGTGACCTTGCAAGGAACAAGGTTTGATCCGAGTGCATTCACTGAAGTGGAGCAGGAGGAAAGCCCTCCTGGGAAGATGTAGTTAAAGCTAATCTTGAACTCATGGCAATAATACTCCAGAAGCCTCACCCCTTTCTATAAAGGAATATTTTAAAATTAGATTTGCCTTCCATTTTGGCCAAGATGGCATAATAGAGCTCAGTTAGGGATAAATAAAAAACTGAACAGGTACTTGGGAGGCAGAGGCAGGCGGAGCTATGAGTTTGAGGCCAGCCTGATCTATAAGAGCTAGTTCCAGGATAGGCTCCACAGCAACACAGAGAAACCCTGTCCCGAAAAATAAACAAACAAACAAAAAACTGAACAGAGGGGCTGGAGAGATGGCTCAGAGGTTAAGAGAATTGCCTACTCTTCCAAAGGTCCTGAGTTCAATTCCCAGCAACCATCTGTAATGGGGTCTGGTGCCCTCTTCTGGCCTGCAGGCATACACACAGACAGAATATTATATACATAAAAAATAAATAAATATTTTTAAAAAACTGAACATAATATGTTGACCAGTGGTATTCAAAACAGACGATAAAGACAATCATCCCTGAGAAAGGCGTGAGCCCCGTGTCACAAAGGCATGAGTCCTATGTCACCTCTAGTAATTTCCCAAGAACCAAGTGGGATGTGGCAGACTCCTTGAGTTGAGGAAACAAAATTGGGAATTCCGAGAAGCTAGTCTTCAGAACAGGTAACTGGAGAAGAGAGAATTTCAGAGAGAAACTTATAGAAATTTACAGAGCTTATTGATCTTCACCAATCCAGGAACATGAAAAAAGAAGAGAGGACAATCCATGGAGAGCTGTCGGGGCCTGGGGCTAGTCAGGACCTTCAATTATTTCTCTACCAGACCCCAAAGTAAACTATGTCTCTCTGGACTGGCGTGGAGGAGACAGGAATAAAGGCACGACTCACTCGGTTTCATAGGGAGGAAGATTCTCAGAGATCCCTCATGATATCCTGAGTTCACATCCTGAAGAATTTCCTCCATTTATTGTCCAAACAGTCTTTATACCAAACCTTAACTTGGGGGAAATACATTAGCATTCTGTCTCCTAGGTAACCAGGTGAATGGGTTTTTGTCATGGCCACAACTACCTGTCCACTGTGTGTGCTAGCTGTCACGTAGGTTTGAATTAACATCTCTATCAGGCATTCTCCAAATTACAAAGAAAGGAGCAACCACATCCTGACCCTTTGTTAGGGCTGTGATGGCCTGTCTGCAGGGCTACGTGACTGCCTCAGGTGGGCCTATGGCTTCAGAGCCTGGCCGTCATACCATATAGAAATAGGGGCCTACAGAGAGCTCAAGGGTGAGAGAAAAGTCTGTGGGGTTTTGGTTTTTGAGACAGGGTCTCAAGTATCTCAGGCTAACTTCAAATCTGTGTAGCTGAGGCTGTCCTGCTTCTGCCTCTTATGAGCCAACACCCAGATGTTTGTTTTGTTTACTTTCATTAAAATGCAAAGTAGCAGGTTGTCTTACTTTTTCTCAATGACATTTCAAATTTTATATTATTTTTATTATGTGTGTATGATGTCCAGGTCCTATAGAGGCCAGAAGAGGGTGTCCGATGCCCTGGGGCTGGGGTTACTGGCTGTTGTGAGCTACCTGACGTGGGTGCTGAAAACTGAAGTCAGGTCTCTGGAAGGACAGAAATCACTCTTCAGCCCTGAGCGATTTCTCTAACCCCTCCTTCCGGCATTTTCTCACCACCTGGATTTGGTTGCCTTTAACTCCCGGCCCTCAAGCCCTGCCTCCCATCCTGGTCTATGCCTGTTCTGGTAACCTTCCCACCCCACGTCTCCTTAAAGCCCCCAGCCTCTCACGGGGCCCTTTCTGGTCTCCTGCATCTCTACACTGCTTCACTCCCACGCAAATACATATAAAATTTAGAAGCTAAGACCTGCATAGGACACAGAATATTATTTTATTATTTGCATGTGTGTTTACGATAGTACGCTATGTATATGTTTGGAGGTCGGAGGGCAACTTGTGGAAGTGGGTTTTCTCCTTCCACCATGTGGGTTCCAGGGGGATTAAACTCAAGTTGTCAACAAGTGTCCTAACCTACTGAGCCATCTGTTCAGCTCTGTTTGATTGATTAATTGACCAATTGATTGATTTTGAAGCAGGGCTTCTGTACTGGTTAGTTTTTATTGTCAACTTAACACAAATGAGTTACCTAGGACGACAGGAGCTCAATTGAAAAACTGCCCAGATCAGATTGGTCTTTGGGCATGTCAGTCAGCATTGTTTTGTTCACTGATTGATGGAAAGGCCAGCACACTGTGGGCTCAGGGGCTGTGTAAGAAAACTAGCTGACCATGAGTTAGAGAGGGAGCCAGCCAACTCCATTATCCCTGGATGGTTAATGGTTTATTAGTTCCTGCCCTGACTTCCCATTTGAATGTATCTGCCAAATAAACCCTTTCCTCCCTAGGCTAGCTAACACTGGGCATCCCCCTGTCTCTGCCTCTACACTGCTGTGGTTACAGACATGTCGATGGGGCCTTGTGCTTTCCAGACAGCCAGTTTTAGGGTGGAGCTAGCTCTTCAGGCTCTCCATAGTCTTCTAAAGGAAGATTAAGAGATGTGGCTTTTTCCTTTTTCTTTTATTTTCCTTTCAAGATTTATTTTTATTTTAGGTATTTGAGTGTGGTGTCTGCTTGTGTGTCTGTGAATCCAGAGTGTGCAGTGCTCAGGAGGCCAGAAAAGGGCATCTGATCCTCTGGAACTGTAGTTATATGTGGATGCTGGGAATTGGATCTGCAGGATCCTCTGGAAGAGCAACTAGTTCTCTCTCTCTCTCTCTCTCTCTCTCTCTCTCTCTCTCTCTCTCTCTCTCTCTCTCTGCAGGATCTCACAATGTGGCTCTGGCTGTCATGGAACTCACAGAGATCCACCCACCCACCTCTGCCTCCAGATGCTGGGACTCAAGGCCTATGCCACCTCACCAGGCCGCAACAGGTGCTCTTAACTGCTGAGCCTCTTTCCCAATCTAGGTATTTTTCTTTATGATGGTCATTCTAAAATATTTTATCTGGGGCTGAAGAGATGTCTCAACAGTTAAAAGTAAATACTGAACCTGTGGTAGTGGTACACCACAGAGACAGAGGTAGGTAGATTTCTGTGAGTCTGAGGCCAGCCCAGTCTATGGTGAGAGATCCTGGCTTAAAAAAAAAATCAAATAAACAAAAGCTAAAAAGAAGAAGCAGTACGGTTCTTGCAGAGAGCTTTGTCTGACTTCCAGTACCTGTGGTGGGCAGCTCACAAAGGCCTGTAAATCCATCTCCAAATGGGTCTAACACCTCTAACCTCTTAGGGCACTCACATGTTCTCTCTCACACACAATTAAAAAGAAATCCCACTCTGAGCCTGCAGATATCTCAAGTAGTAAGGGGCTGCCGGCTGTGGTGGAAGGAGAGAACCGATAACATGGTCCTCCCACCTCCACACCCATGTCACATGTACACAAGTGCACACACACAAGAAATGTGAGAAAATAAATAATGCATTCTGTTAAAGTCTTGCCTAGGGGCTGGAGAGATGGCTCAGAGGTTAAGAGTACTGGCTGCTCTTCCAGAGGTTCTGAGTTCAATTCCCAGCAACCACATGGTGGCTCACAACCATCTGTACTGAGATCTGGTGCCTGTTATTCTTTCGGTCCCTGCCCTAGCCACGCCCACTCCCATAACCTCTGACCTGCCCATCGCCATCTTGGGACCCTTCCTCTTTCTGCTTCCTTGGCGTGTGCACGCGTTTTCCTCTGTCTCTCCTTTTGTCTCTTTTCTCTGTCTTTCTTTCTCCCTCTTCCTTAATAAATACTTATGGCTATTTCCTGTGTTTACGTGTCTGTTACCTGCCGTCACCGTGGGCGCGTGCCCTCCTGTAGCCGCTTTCTCATGGCGGGCTCCCCCAACCCGCCGGGGATCATTTTTTAGGAATAAGAGTGCCCTCCTCTGGCGTGCGGACATACATTGAGGAAGAATGTTGTATACATAATAAATAAATAAATCTTAAAAAAAAGGAAGTCTTGCCTATATTGGACACTCAGGGTCTCGTATAATCACCATTTTTTGTTTCAGGTGCATATAGGGCTAAAGAAAAAAATCTGAATTTAAAAAAGCGATACACATATTTCCTAAAGCCGTTTCCAATAGACAAGTGACTCCTGGGTCCACAGTGAGAGAAGTCTGATTCTTGAAAGAAAGAAGCGACAGCTGGGCGGTGGTGGCACACGCCTTTAATCCCAGCACTCGGGAGGCAGAGGCAGGCGGATCTCTGTGAGTTCGAGGCCAGCCTGGTCTACAAGAGCTAGTTCCACGACAGGAACCAAAAAGCTACGGAGAAACCCTGTCTCGAAAATCCATAAAAAAAATAAAAATAAAAAAAGAAAGAAGCGACAGAAAGATTGGATTCCTCAGCCACCTGACCATCCCTCAGCCTGGCTACTACATGAGGATGAGTTCTTCCAAAATCTGGAACCTAGGCCGAGAGGCCTACAAGCAGATCCCTCCCTGTTCCTTCCTCAGCCCGCCCCCTGCTGGGTGAAGCCGGGTCACACATTATTAGGGTCTTCGCAGCGCCTAAGTCCGGCTCCAGAGAAAGCAGAGAAACCGTTGTGGAAAACTGGGTCTACATGGGCTGAGGGGAACCGGCGCAGAGCTCTGCTGAGGCTGACATGCAACTCAAATCAGTAGATGAGATCATAGAGAAGGGCCATGTCGGTTTTGAGATTCGTGTGGGCACAAAGGGAGGGGGCTGTTTGAAGGGTGAGGAAATGGAGAGGAGACAGAGAGAAGGGAAATTGCCAAGGGGGCACTGGAGGGGCTCAGCCATTTCCAAGAGGAACAGATTCTTTCCCCCTTGTTCTAGTTACTAGAGATTATCAAGGACTCTTATGTTCCTCATATTTGAAGGAGGTTTGGGTGGGAAAACTAAGCAGAGGATGGTCTAGAAAGGAAGAGTTCATTCGGCTGTGTTCACAAGTGACAGGAAACAGCTTAGGTTATGAAAACCAGGCCTTTGACTGACTTCAAGGGAGGGCAGGATGGGGGTGAGAGGGGCCAGTGATACTAATAATGGCGTGGACCCTTCCCTGGCTCCTGCCCTTCAGACAAAATCTCCCCGTGTACAGTCCCTTAAACTGTCACTTCAAATGCAAACAGTGAACTTTTTCCTTGCTTGCCTAATCCCCATCCCGCACACTTCTCCCATCTTACCGCTTCCTCTCTCCTCCCCGAGCCAGCAAACTGTTGCTTCGTCTCCCCGCCCCCTTCCAGGTCTTAGATTGCAGGGCTGCGTATAGGTGAGAGTGGGTGCAGCTCGGCGGCTGGTTCATACCATGTTTTAATCTTAGGCACGTGTGTTTGTCCACACCTGTGCAGGTAGGTGCCCACGGAGGTAAGAAGAGGGTGTGGGGCCCCCTAGAGCTGAAATTACAGGCGGTCGTGAGTGCCGGGAACTGAACTCTGGGCCCCCGGCAAGAACAATAAGTGTTGTCATCCACCGAAGCATTTTTCGAACCCCCAACTCGAGGTCTTCGAAAGGTCCTAATACGCAACAAACCTCAAACCTGACTAATAAGGTCTGGGGGTAAGCGAAATAAATTAACTCACAGAAGTCTTTCTATCATGTCCCATTCTTTCTATGTTCTCTCTGACGCCCTCTCGATGTTCCTCGCTCTTCTACCCATCCCACAAGGTTTCCAGTTTATATACCCAAACAGCCATAGTTAGCAATTCCATAGGTGATAACAGTGGTAACAAGCATGCATTTCTTAGGACCAAAATGGATAAAAAACTGACAAGGCTGGGGCTGGAGAGATGGCTCAGAGGTTAAGAGCATTGCCTGCTCTTCCAAAGGTCCTGAGTTCAATTCCCAGCAACCACATGGTGGTTCACAACCATCTGTAATGGGGTCTGGTGCCCTCTTCTGCCCTTCAGGCATACACACAGACAGAATATTGTATACATAATAAATAAATAAATATTTAAAAAAAAACCGACAAGGCAGGTGCGTGGCTATAGCTCTCTGGCAGATACCGGATTAGGGTAGAGCTTGACCCTCCAGGCTAAGCCTCAGGGTGCTGAATCTGCTGGTACCCAGTTGAGAAGGAATTTCTTTCTCTGGGGCTGTTTAGCAGCCCAAGCTTTTTTTCCCTGCATGTTTTAGGGGTAAAGGTCAAACAGTCAATTTCCTAGACTAAGACCTTGTGTCAGGTGAAAGGTGAAGGAAAGTACAGAATATTAATAACTTGTTAGGGTAGAGCAAAGGCCAGTGAGTTACACTCTCCAGAGTTATCTGTTAGAGAATTCAGGACCACCCAGACCAACAGGTGGTCTGTCTCCCTGCTCAGTGCCTCCTGCTCAGGGCTCTTCTTGTCAAATAAGGATAGTTGTGGGGGAGTAGCTTTATGTAGATTTGACCACGAGAACAAAGGTTTGGCTGAGTGAATGCTTTCACACCAGGGCTCAGCAGCGTGGAAAAATGGAGAAGGACATCCTGTTGCCTGTACAAAAGGAAGTTATCTCAAGGAATGATTTAAACATTGCTGGGGTAATCCGGGATGAATCCCATTATGGACGGGAGAAGATTCATGGCCTCACAAGGTTTCTACAGAAACTGACAGTGACTATCTGAAAGACAGGTGTTCCCGAACCTCTGCAACGTGGGTTCTCCACCAGATTGTGGCCTTGTGGGTCTGTCTATAGTTCTGTGCCTGTGTGTAATGCTTGTGACTCACAACAACAACAACAACAAAACAAGCCGAGAACTGGGGAGTACACCCAGGGCCTTAGGTATCTGAGGCAGGTGCGCCCCCACCAAGCTGCCAAGAAATTGAAATTGAGGTACCCCAGTTTTCTGTTAGCCCTGTATGACACTGGGATATGCAATCTCGCATTCATACTGGAACAGAACTCAGGGTTCCAGGCACACTATCACTGAGCTAAACCTCTAACCCCAGTCTTTTCTTTCTTTCTTTCTTTCTTTCTTTCTTTCTTTCTTTCTTTCTTTTTCTTTCTTTCTTTCTTTCTTTCTTTCTTTCTTTTTTGGTTTTTCGAGACAGGGTTTCTCTGTGGCTTTGGAGCCTGTCCTGGAACTAGCTCTTGTAGACCAGGCTGGCCTCGAACTCACAGAGATCCGCCTGCCTCTGCCTCCCGAGTGCTGGGATTAAAGGCGTGCACCACCACCGCCCGGCTCTAACCCAGTCTTAATTTATCTTTTATTATTGTCATTTATATTTATCCTGGCGTGTGTGAGGTTGCATGATGACTTTTAGAAGTTAGTCCTCTCTCTTGACCAAGTGGAGAGAGTAGGTTCAGGTCAGCAGGCACCTTTACTGACTGAGCCGTCTTACTACACCCCCCCCATAGGGAGGGGGGAGAGGGGAAGGAAATTTCTTTATAGTTTTTTGTCAGTGAATATCTGATTTATACATTTACTTTTTATACCTATTCACCTGGTCTAGGATAAAAAGGGATATCAAGTTTAAGGGGAAACAAAAGAATAGGGATCATTGATGAGCTCAGGTGACCGTGCCAGGGGCTCAGCGGCACAGCCTTTGCCTGGCACGTACAAGGTGCCTGGCAAGTACAAGGTTCGGGGTTCCACCCCCAGAACAGACAAAAAACATCAGGGCCTGATTAAGACCCAGAAGCTGGAGACAGCAGATGGGACTTAGGGCCAAATACTTAGTCTCAGTTTAGCTTGAGGGGCCATCATCTCAGGCAGCAAGGATTACGGCGCTTCCAGGCCCAGCATTAGGAGAGGGTGCTCATTTCCCGAGGAACAAAATCCAGAAGTAATCAACTGTGGTCTATCGGGTACCTAGGGATACTGTTAGCACTGGAAGACTTGCAGCTTGGTCTAGTGCTCATGGGAAGGATTACACTGAAGGCTTAAACTAAATGGGATTATTCCTAGTATTTGTTAAAGCTTTTAATTTTTTGCATGCTCATTGTTTGTATAACAACTTGCCTCTGCTGTAGACTGAGCTTTTTTTTTTTAAGGTTTTAAGCCCCCAGCACCTAACAACCCCTGATTAGCACTTTAATACTCATCTCTCCCCTTGTCAAATATTTAATGGACAATGACATTATCCCGTAGGCCCCAAACGACTATAGATAGTATATGGCACACTTCCCTAAAGTAGTTACGTTTATGGAATAAAATTACTCATGCGGGGCGCGGTGGCCCAGGCGCAGATCTTTGTGAGTTCGAGGCCAGTCTGGTCTACAAGAGCTAGTTCCAGGATAAGTCCCCAAACTACAGAGAAACCCTGTGTCGAAAAACAAAAACAAAACAAAACGAAAAAAGAAAGAAAGAAAGAAAGAAAGAAAGAAATCAATTACTTTTTTTGGCCACCAAGTGAGTGGCCAGCTTGGTTGCGATAGGGCCCACTGAGGGAGGGGCAAAGCTTTGGAGGAGGGAGTGGGTATTTCAAAGGGGGGCAGAATTGTATGTGTACCTTCCCTGTGTTCGTTATGAACGACACCAAAATGGTGGGACCCCTAGTTACTGTGATCATATTTGGAGGTCGGGGATGAGAGGGCCATCTATCTGTAGGGTTTGAAATGTTTATTACCCATTGGTAGCCCAGGCTTCCCCCCTAGGCAGATGGAGACTTCATCCTAGGCCCTCTTTTAAAAATCAGGCTCCCAGTGCACACACTCTTGCCTCCCCGCCCAGCGCCGTCCTTACACTCGGCAAGGGATCACAGAATTACTGAGAGTCAAGAGTCTCCTCTCTCCTAAGCGCTCCCAGGAGTTAACAGCTCCCGCTCGGCGCTGGGCTCCGCCTCTCTCTCCTCTCCGAGGTCCTGGCGGGCTTCTCCTGGAGGGGGCGGCCTCAGCAGCCACGCTCGGCCGGGCGGAGCTCTGGCCCGGGCGGAGCTGCGGCTGCAGCGTCCAGCGGCCGGACCGAAGCCCGGCTGTGCAGCCTGCGGGAGCGGCGCGAGCCCCTTCCGCACCGGGGCCCACACCCCCGCGACTCTGCAGGTCAGTCTTTCCCTTCCGCACCCAACTTTGTTGCGGTCAAGCCTCGAGTCGGGTGGCGCCGGCAGCAGCTACGCTCGTAGTTGCTGTGGGTTCGGGGGAGGAGGAGAAGGATCGACAACACCCGTCTCTGACAGTTCTCAAGTCCCCAACTTCCCTAAAACGGGCCGGAGTGCATCACTCCCGGACTTGCCAGAACTCTGGGCTTTCGCTGGCTAAACTTGCAGCTCCGGGGGACTAGGGCTCCAACTTCGCCGCCCCTCCCCCATTTCTTGGAGCTCCGGCAGTTCCGGATACTTTTCCCTCCATCTTTCAAGTACCCGGGGCTCCCTAAAAGCCCGTCCCTCCGGGCCCGCCTCCTCTTCGTTACCCGCAGGGCCCGCGATCCCTGCGCCGCACACTGCCCGCGGGGTCACCGCGTCGCGGGCCGGCCGGAGACTCGCCGGGGCGGCGGGGCTGCGGAAGAAGTGGCGAGGCCGGCGGCGGTCCGAAGCCCGGCGGGCGGGGCCGGGAAGGGGAGGTGTAGGGGGCCGGACGGGGCGGAGCAGGCGGCCTTTGCGGCCGGCGCCGGGGCGGAGAGTTTGCGCCGGTCCCTGGGCCTGAGCTCCGGCTCGGGGCTGGGGCGCCTGCGATGTCTCAAGATGGCGGAGCTGGGCGAGTTAAAGGTACCTGCCCCCTCCCCCAGCCCCGTCAGGACTCGCTCGGCTGCGCGCCGAGGCGGGAAGGCGACCGGGCTGGGCGCCGCGGGCCGGGGTGGGCGCGGGCGACGTGTCAGGGCCGGGCTGCAGGGATGCGCGGGCAGCGGCGGGCGGGCGGGCAGAAGGGGCTGCGGCGGCACCCCGGGGGCGGGGCCGCGGGGCAGATGCAGGGGTGGGGCGGGGGGGGGGAGAGATGGCCACCGCTGGGGACCGAGGCACAGGGGGCGGGGACGTGGGCAGTGGCCGCTTTGCGGAGTAGGTGGTTGCAGGGTCGTGTCGGGCGACCGCCACCGAGAGCTGCTCCCGAGGCGTAGGGGCGAGTCCGTGAGGCCGAGGGATGGGCTCCGAGGCGAGGGCCGAAGGTTGCCGGGCTCCCGGGGACCTGCAGCTCAGGATGGAGGCTTTGGGGCTGCTGTTGGCATCTGAGCCCTGGGAAGTACCAGCTGGCAGCTGAGAAGCAGGGGGCGGGGCCGTATGGGAGTGTACTTCAAGGGATGGGGCAGGAGCATCCTGATGGCTGAGGAGGAGGAACCGGCTTGGTGAGGCGCTGTCCTTGGAGAGGTGGAGCAGTGTAAACCATAGGATGGAAAAATGAGTTAGAAAGCCGATGGAGAAATAAAAACAAGTAGGAGGAGCTAAGAATGGAGAAGGTTCTCCTTACGTTCCTGAAAAGGAGTCCGAGAGGAAAAGAACTTGGAGAGCTTCTGACCTGCCCCATGACTAAGTCTTCTAGGCATTCATAGAAGAGAGAGGTCTTGCCCCACCCCCTCCAGTCTTCAGGGAATCACTTGGGAGGACACCCCTCAGAACTTAGACCTTCATCGCCCATCTTCTGCCTTTGCCCCATTCTTGTGCTGGACAGCTACTGGGTCATCATCACCCTTTAAGAGCTTACTTCTAAGCCTGGCAGTGATGGTACACACACTAGGGAGGCAGAGGCAGGCAGATCTCTGTGAGTTCAAGGCCAGCCTGGTCTACAAAGTGAGTTCCAAGACAAGCAAGGTAAATAGAGAAATCCTGTCTCAAATAACCAAAACCAACCAACCAAAAATAAATAAGTAAATAAATAAATAAATAAACCTTGCTTCTGTGTCCGGGTCCATGGACACCAGTCTCATTCTCCTGGGGTCTCTGTTGAGAACTTTGCCCTGGTTTCCACCCCTGTGTGTATATATGCCATGTATGAGGGAGAGCAGCGAGGTTGTAGTCCTTGACAGATGGAGTAAGTCAGGCCAGTTACCTAGACTTGTGGATTCCCTTTCTCCCCCACAAGTTTTGGTAGCTTCCTTCTAGTAAAACAGGACTAGAGGAGTGTGGGTATGTAAATAATGTAAAAAGTTGTATGTGCGCCAGTCGGTGGTTGCGCACGCCTGCTTTAATCCCAGCACTTGGGAGTCTGAGGAAGGCGGATCTCTGTGAGTTCGAGGCCAGCCTGGTCTACAGAGCTAGTTCCAGGACAGGCACCAAAAACTACAGAGAAACCTTGTCTCAAAAAATCAAAAAAAAAAAAAAAGTTGTGTGTGTGTGTGTGTTTGCACATGCGAGCTTGTGTGCACAGGGGTGGAGTGGTGGTGATAAAGATGGAGTTTCAACTCTGATTTAAATCCCTTACCATAAAAGCTTCAATTCAGAGGTATGGGGAGAATAGAGGTGGATTGAGGTGAGTGGGAGGGATGAGCCCCGAGATATACAATCAGCTAGCCACCTGGCCTCTTTCTTCCTCCTGGGGCTTCCTGCCGAATCCTTCTCTTACAGTGTCCTATGCTTTTCCAGGAGGCTAGGAACACCCTGAGAGTCTGAGCCCTGGAGAGACTATAATCAGCTTAAGGGAATGTCTGCATTAGGGGTGGGGATGGGGCTAGGTAGTCCTCCTCCACTGTCTCTCCCCCCCCCCCGCCCCCCCCCCCCAGGAGCTCAGCGTCTGTCTTCAGCAGAATAGGCCTTTGGGACTGGGTATCATTTCTGGGCTCTTGTCTGCAGCACATGGTGATGAGTTTCCGAGTGTCTGAGCTCCAGGTGCTCCTTGGCTTCGCCGGCCGGAACAAGAGTGGACGGAAGCACGAGCTCCTGGCCAAGGCCCTGCACCTCCTCAAGTCCAGCTGTGCCCCCAGCGTCCAGATGAAGATCAAAGAGCTTTACCGACGCCGCTTTCCCCGGAAGAGCCTGGGGCCCTCTGATTTCCCGCTGCTGTCCTTGCCCCCTGGCGCCTCTCCTGTAGGCTCCCCCGGCTCTCTACCTCCCATACCTCCCTCCCTTCTAACTCCTGGCACCTTGCTGGGCCCTAAGCGGGAGGTGGACCTGCACCCTCCTCTGCCCCAGCCTGTGCACCCCGATGTCACCATGAAACCGCTGCCCTTCTATGAAGTCTATGGGGAGCTCATCCGGCCCACCACCCTCGGTAAGGTTGGCTGTGGTCCCTCAGTCCCTTTCTGGACTCTGGTTCCGGCTGCGTTTGTTTCTCCCCTCTGAGGTTTTAGTCTCAGCCGTCTGGGATGGGAGCAGGTGGCTTCTCAGGCCTGGGCTTGGGAGTGACTGTGTCTTTGTGTCCTCAGCGTCCACCTCCAGCCAGAGGTTTGAGGAAGCACACTTTACCTTTGCGCTCACCCCGCAGCAGGTGCAGCAGATCCTCACGTCCAGGTACATCTCTCCTGTCCCTGCCTCGGCTGTGGGGACTGTCCCCTGGCCTCTGCCTTTCTTCTCTGTTCTACTTTGTCTCTCATTCTTTTGCCTGTCTTCTGTCTGTGCCCTGGACATCTTTGTCCATCTCCACCCTCTGAACTGACGTTTCTTTCTTGTTGCAGGGAGGTTCTGCCGGGAGCCAAGTGCGATTATACTATACAGGTGCAGCTAAGGTGAGCTGCTGCTTAACAAGGACAGGCCCTAAATAGGGGGATGACATACTCCTCTCCTGGTCCTGCCCAGACCACACTGGCCCTGAGACTCTTAGCGATGCTGGGGGCTGCATATTATCTCTGACTTCTTTTTTCTAGAGTTCCCCGCTTCAGTGCTCAATCACCTCAGAAAACTGACACTTACCTGTTCATCCTGTCCTTTCCCACCAGGTTCTGTCTCTGTGAGACCAGCTGCCCGCAGGAGGACTATTTCCCCCCTAACCTCTTTGTCAAGGTTAATGGGAAACTCTGCCCCCTGCCGGTAGGTTAAGATTCTTCATTTTTTGTCAACAAACGTTAAGTAAAAACCTCTTGTGAAAAGATATGCTGAGCACAGTGCCTGCTATGTAGTAGTTGCTTAGTTTACTGGAAAAATCAATGTAATCTAGAGAGTATTAAAATGGGGCTGACTTGTAGGCAGACCATGCTTCTGTGGAAGGCCACACATCCAAGAGTATTTGGGCAACACAAACTCTACCTGATATGTCAATAAGGAGGGACTCAGAGTTGGGTGAGTACAGGAGTGGGTGGTTCTGGGAAGAATCAAGGATGGGAGTGAATAGGATTGGAATATGTGTGTGAAGTTCTCAAAGAATTAGTAAAAAGGGCTGGAGAGATGGCTCAGTGGTTAAGAGCACTGCCTGCTCCTCCAAAGGTCCTGAGTTCAATTCCCAGCAACCACATGGTGGCTCACAACCATCTGTAATGAGATCTGGCGCCCTCTTCAGGCATACATATAGACAGAATATTGTATACATAATAAATAAATAAATTAAAAAAAAGAATTCGTAAAAAATGAGTAAAATAAAGGAGGGCTGAATAACTCATGTCGGCCCCAGGCGAGGGGCACTGCTTTAACACACAAATTTAGAGAAGACTTCCAAGAGACTATGACAGCAGATGAAAGCGGAAGTGAGGACTGCCCTGTTGTTCCCTGGGACCCAGTGTTTGGAGTTCCTGGCTCCTTGGTTAACAAATAAGCTCCTCCCCCCCGGAAGTGAACCTCTCACCCCGCCCTGTGTAAGGCCCACGTTTCAGCATCGCCACCGCAGCGTGGATCCGGACTCCGTTGCTCCTGAGCGAGCTGGCCTCCCTCCAGAGTAATCTGAGACAGAGTTTCTGAGAGTTGAACCCCTTCCCAGCACTCTGTCTCTAACAAGTCCCTCCCTTCCTCAGGGTTACCTCCCCCCAACCAAGAATGGAGCTGAGCCCAAGAGGCCCAGCCGTCCAATCAACATCACATCCCTGGCTCGGCTCTCAGCCACGGTTCCCAACACCATTGTGGTTAATTGGTCATCTGAGTTTGGACGGGTGAGCATAGCCAGAAGGCCTGCAGAGGCTGCAGGGGAGACTTCTAGTTTGGGGTTGGGGATCCATCTTGCTCTTCATGGGCCTCTGCTTAAGGCCACCATCTCTGGTCCTCGTGAGACAGAGCCTGTGGGGAAGGGGAGGCAGGAAGCAGCAGCTAACTCCCCCTCCCCCTCCCCCAAGTAGAATTACTCCTTGTCTGTGTACCTGGTGAGGCAGCTGACTGCAGGGACCCTTCTACAGAAACTCAGAGCGAAGGGCATCCGGAATCCAGACCATTCCCGGGCACTGAGTGAGTACCAGCCTTTTCCTCTGCCCTCCAGACTTTATCACAAGCTGGTGATCTCTGGCTTTCTCTCTCTCACTCTCCCCAAAGCTTCTCCTCAGTCTCTGCGGGTGAGGAATTAGATCCTCCAGCAACGCAAATAGCTTTGCATTCCCAGTCATACAACTCTTCTGCATCTCCAAGACCCCAGGGCCACCCCTACTAAGATACAGTTTTCTGTACTGAAAAGCCCTGAAGTTCATTCAACCTAATCCTCAGGCGATGCTTCCCTTCCGTCTAGATCATCCCAAACATAGCCTACATTTCCCCTTGCAGTGGCTAAAGATCTTCAGGTACGGAGAATTCTCTTCTCCACACCCAGCCTTCTAGATCTAGATCCGCTCCTGTCCTGTGCCATGGGCCCCCAAAGACAATGTTCGGCGGCCTCTCTGCTTCCAGGCTGCTTCCAGCCTCGCTGACCCCATGGCTCTGGCCTCTTGTTTCAGTCAAGGAGAAACTGACTGCTGACCCTGACAGTGAGGTGGCTACTACGAGTCTCCGGGTGTCACTCATGTGCCCGGTGGGTACAGGGGACGAAAGGAAGTGGGAGGGGGGTTGGGTCACAGTCTGAAAGGGGGTTCCTAAGGATACTAGAGCCAAGTTTTCTCGCCTGACCTCTGCTCTCATCAGCTAGGAAAGATGCGCCTGACTGTCCCATGCCGCGCCCTTACCTGTGCCCACCTGCAAAGCTTCGATGCCGCCCTTTATCTACAGATGAATGAGAAGAAGCCAACCTGGACATGTCCTGTGTGCGATAAGAAGGCTCCCTATGAATCCCTTATTATCGACGGGTAGGGCTTCGCTGCTTCCCCCTCTCCTAGGACAGTCGCTTAGGGGCCCCCCTCTTTATGGCTTCCTTACTCCCAGCTCTCACCCTCATCTCCTTCAGTCATCCATGTGTGAGTGACATGAAGGACTTAGGGAAGACATCATGCTCAGCATTTTCTCAGTCCTCATAACAGCCCACAGCATGATGCCGCCCTTCCAGAGGATAGACCTGGAAGGTCACATTAGCAAGTGGCAGAGTAAATGGTGAATTGTCCCGATATACTGCCGATAACAGCTACCTGAGCTTCCCACTGTGCTTAGTAAGTCACAAGTCACATGCATGCCTTTTCATTTTTGCTGTTACAAATGGCATTTATTAGGTTGGCATAAGAAGGTTTTTTTTCTTTTTTAAGTGCATGCCCTGACACTTTTATTTTATTTTATTTTATTTTTTTAAAGATTTATTTATTAAGTATACAGTGTTCTTTCTGCATGTCCTGCGGGCCAGAAGAGGGCCTCAGATCTCATTAAGTAGTCTTAATCTCCTTGTACAGCCTCCATTAGGGCTCTCACATTGTCTTTTGAGAAGGTTAAGCCTGCACCTAAAATTTAGGAAGTTTGCCGGACCTGGTGGCACGTGCCTGAGTTTAATCCCAGCACTTAGGGAGTAGAAACAGATGGATCTCTGAGTTCAAGGCCAGCCTGGTCTACAGAGTGAGTTCCAGGACAGCCAGTGCTACATAGAGAAACCCTGTCTTTTGCATACTGGCCCCTACAATGCTAGGGATCAAACTTAGGGCCTGCATGCTAAGCAAGTCTCTGTTATTAAGCTACAGCCCCAGCCTGTGCTTTACTGCTGTTCCAGCAACGACTCAGAGAGAGAGGTCCAGTAAGGCGCGTAGTACAGATGAGGACATTACGGTACAGGAAATGAGTCTCAGAACACTGACTGGTGTCCCAGTGAATTCCCATGTCCTCCTCCCCTAGTTTATTCATGGAAATTCTTAATTCCTGTTCGGATTGTGATGAGATCCAGTTCATGGAAGATGGATCCTGGTGTCCAATGAAACCTAAGAAGGAGGCATCTGAGGTTTGCCCCCCGCCAGGGTATGGGCTGGATGGTGAGTGACCCCCTGCTCCCCAATTGAGCTAGATCACGGATGGCCCTTTTTCTGAGACACAGTCTTCTTAACCACCCCAGGCCTCCAGTATAGCCCAGTCCAGGAGGGGAATCCATCAGAGAATAAGAAGAGAGTTGAAGTTATTGACTTGACAATGGAAAGCTCCTCAGATGAGGAAGATCTGCCCCCGACCAAGAAGCACTGTCCTGTCACCTCTGCCGCCATCCCCGCCCTTCCTGGAGGCAAAGGGTATGAGGAAAGGCGAGGGGACTGGAGGACAGAACTGCTATCTGCTCATAGGCAGGCCTTGGGACAGGGAAGGGAGGATGGACCGGGACCGGACCGTGGGTAACTGTACTTGGCTAGCTTCTCCAGCTCCTTCCCTTCCCTCAGAGTCCTGACATCTGGTCACCAGCCATCTTCGGTGCTGCGGAGCCCTGCGATGGGGACCCTGGGCAGTGATTTCCTGTCCAGCCTCCCACTACATGAGTACCCACCTGCCTTCCCACTGGGGGCTGATATCCAAGGTATAACACACATCCTAAGTGGGTGGGTGGGGTCCCGCCCTGTTACACCCTCTCTAGACCTGTTTCTCTGCGGAGCTTGGGTAGGGGGATGTTTTCTTGTGGTGAAGGAGTTAGAAGGGGGTTGATTGTGATTTTTCCTTTTCCACCAGGTTTAGATTTATTTTCTTTTCTTCAGACTGAGAGTCAGGTAAGTAGTCAGACCTCAGAAGATTCCTTTCTCGATGCTGAGGGCATTGTCTTTCCCTGCCCAGTTTCCCTAGGGATTTCCAAATGCTTTCCTGTGGGAGGAGAGCGTAGCAGCTTATCTCCCTATTCCCACTGGCACTGCGTGTTCACACCTGTGCCTTCCTGGCTCCGCCATGCAGTTCTCTCTCTGCCTACTCACCCCTGCATGTACGTAGAGCCTTTCCTAGTGGGTGTCCCACACATTGCCGACACCCACGAGGCCAAGAACTGGGTATCCGGAGGCAAGGCACGGGGGAACGGTCTGGGGAAGTAGGGCAGAGTTGGCGAGGTCCCCCTCTTTTCTTCTCAAGAATGCCTTGAGATCATGAGGGTTGGTACCCACAAAACAGTTCCCGGATGAGTGCTGGGAGGTGGCAGGCAAGGGAAACAGCAGCTGTGCTCTTTATCCCCAGCACTATGGCCCTTCCGTCATCACCTCGCTAGATGAACAGGACACCCTCGGCCACTTCTTCCAGTACCGGGGAACCCCTTCCCACTTCCTGGGCCCACTGGCCCCCACACTGGGGAGCTCTCACCGCAGCACCACTCCAGCGCCCCCTCCTGGCCGTGTCAGCAGCATTGTGGCTCCCGGGAGTTCCTTGAGGGAAGGGCACGGTGGACCCTTGCCTTCAGGTCCCTCTTTGACTGGCTGTCGGTCAGATGTCATTTCCTTGGATTGAGTTACTTGGATTACGAAACCTTCTCTGCCCCCCAGCACTGAGCAGGTGTGCTGTGGGTTCCCAACCCCTGGCTACCCTGATCCCTCAGGGGTCTTTGGCCAGAGGCCAGACCAGGCCTTCAAGGATACCTACTTTTGGTCTTATCTCTGCTTAATAAGGCCGGTACTCAAAGGGTTAACATTTAACCTGTTTTAAAGGGTGTTGGGGTCTGTTTTTGGAAGTATTTTGATGGTTGCACATTCCTTTGGGTGTGGTGACCTAGGCAGTGGGAGGCAGATGGAGAGAGAGGAGCTGAAGGAAGAGGGGGATCCTCAGCCTTTACCAGGTCTACGGCCTCTTGGGGAAAAGGCACTTTGCTGGCCCGCAGGACGCCTTCCCTTCCCAAACTTGTCTGTCTGTCCTTTTCATGTCCGTTCTGTTCTCTTTGGTCACACCGGTGACAGGCAGATCTGAGACATGAGGCTTCAGAGAAGGACAGAGAACTCTATTTGGGGTTGCAGATTTCTTTTTTGTACATAAATAAGAAAACCCAAAATTATCCAAAGATGACACTCCTGCCTTCTACTTCCCAGTCTGACTTGAGGAGGAAACAAGGCCTTAGTTGCGATGCCCAGGGCCTCGGACCTGCCTACTACCTGGGTCTCTCTATTTATATATTTAAGTTCACAGTGTTTCTTATGCTAAACAACCAAGGGCCTACACTTCTAGTGACCTGTGGTCAGGCCTAGATCATTCTGCACCTTTTGTGGGACGTGGGGGCTCTGTGTTCTCCTTCCCAGTACTCAGGCCCTTGTAGGGTCAAGGCCCTATGTTGTGATTTTACTTTCTGTTCCCAGAGGTGTAGCAGGGTTCTTGCCTACAATAAAGGTTGTGAATGTTCTGTGATTTCGTATCTCAATTTCCAGGCCCCTGGTTTGTGGGGAAGAGGGTCCATGCTCCGTCTTTTCACTTTTAGAAGACGTTTAAAAATTTTTATTACTGCGTATTTGGGCATATGTGCCTTTGCTTGGCATGTGGACAGTAGGGGACAGCTTTTTGGAGTAGGAGCCCTCCTGCCACCAGAAGGAGATTCTAGGCACTGAACTCGGGTCTCAGGTTTTTACAGCGGAAGCGTGTAGATCCAGCATCTCACAGACCCCCAATCCTTCCTCTGCTGGTCCGGCTCCATGTAAACACTTTTACCTGCAGGGAGCAGAGGCGTTCACAGCAAGCGCTCGGGGTCAGTAAGCACTAGACCACCCCAGGCCAGTGCTGTGGGGCCCTCAAGTCATTCCTTACCTTCAGCTGCCCAGATGTTGCAGCCAGAGCCTGAGAGCAAACTTGGTTCCAGCGCTGACCCGCTCTTTGTCCTCCACTGAGGTCGGGGTTGTCCGCAGGAGTGTGGACATGGGCAGGACCAGAGGCTGGGTTCCTCCATCGTCCTTCAGTTCGGTTGCACTGGAGAATGACAGTTCTGTCTAGGTTGTGCCTTGTAACTAGCTTACAATGAACTTTGGTATGTTGGGCCATTTAATCCTCCCAGCTGTTACATAAGGCAAACGAGTGTTAGCCTCATGTAGCAGAAGTTAAGTGACTCTCCTATAGGAGAGTAGGGGCTCAGACCAAGGGCTTCAGCGCTAGTCAGCTGAACCCTTAACATTTGGTGGACCCTTAACATTTGGAGTCTTTGATCTCAGGTGGTCTTTTAATTTTCAGTAGACCAACTCGCTTCCTAAATCTCTTCCACATGCTACATGCAACTCCAAACTGCAATCTCCCCCATGTATGCATATGCATGTATGTTGTATGCCAATAGCTAAAGTAAAATTCTTACCAGAGAGAGGATGGTAGGGTCTGGAGAAGTCTGGGGGTCTCAGTGCCATCTTCTGTGGCGGCCACAGCTGTCGCTACATCTGGCCCCAGCCACATGAAGGCACCTCCTTTGGATTTATTTGGATCCGGGCCTGGGGTTAGACTATTGATCCATCACTTAGGAGAAGGCAGAAGACAAACCAGGGGCAAGGGCAGCCTGTAGCTTGTTATCTCCCCGTGTCTGGAGTCCCAGTCAGAAGCAGCCTACCTGGAGCAGCTGCTGTGACTCCCGGGAGATCACGAGAACATAGAGAATGAGGTGATGGTATTTGGGGAAACCCCAGCTCAGCCTAGGAGGGTAGGCAGACTAAAACAAAACAAAGCAACACCAAGGTAGCATGTGGAAAGAATTCCTATTTTTGAAACTTTGTAAGTAGAGCTTTAGGAAGACAAAATGCTGGCCCTGCGCCCATGGAGTGGGTGATAGGTAACAGGTAAGAGGGACGCAGGTGAGAGCTCTGGTTTGGGTAACCCACACTATCCACGTTTCTTTTCCCCAGTGGCCAAGGCAGATAAGGGTTGTTCTGTGGGCTTTAGGGGTCGTTGAAAGTCTGTCTCACCTCCCACAACCCCAGGAGGACACAAGAGACCTGGGCCAGGGGCAGCTGAAGCCCACACTCTTCCTGCAGCTCTCGAAGGCCACACTCCAGGACCTGGGAGTCAAAGGGAGCAGGTCAGGATGTCCAGAGTGTAACCCCCTTTGTCCCTCAGCCCACACCCAAGGTGACCCCATTCTTAGGTCTCTTGGTTGGGTCGGCAGACTGGTACCTCCTCCTCAAGTTCCATGTGGCCACCTGCAAGAAGAACGGACCCAATAGTGAACGGTGGTTGTCTCCACCAGGGAGCCCATCCTCCAGAGGGCAGAGGAAGTTTGTGGCTGTGGACACAGACCTTGGGCAACCACTGTACAGGACTGACTACCCAGTAGCAATGTGGAGGGAAAGGACACCATCTTCCATGGCATCTGTTCCTAGGTGCTCACCTGGAGGGACCCAGACGTTGGGGAAAATGCGGAGAGTGCATGTCCTTCGGGTCAACAAGACAGTCTGGTCACTGGACTGAAGAATAACGGCCACACCCACATCCACACCTCTATCTGTGGGCAGCTCGGTCCTGGAGCCCCCAGGCTTCTGGTCCAGAGCCACAAAAGGGCAGAAAGGGGGTCTCTGACAAGAGGGGGTTGATCGGGCTAAGGCTTTGAAGCGGGGTGGGACTTTCGGAAATTGGAGGTGCCCGCGGTGAGAGCTGGCCCGTCGCCCCCAGACCGCTCCTCAATCCACTCTCACTTTCCCTGCCGACTCCCGACTCCCTGACCAGACCTGGATTGGAAGTCTCTCCGAGGCGCCGGGGAATGAATGGCTGGAAAGGACAAGCTGTCCTCGCTCCAAGCTGCAGAGCGTGCGCCACGGCCCGGGGCCCTGTCCGGCGCCCAGGAGGCCACACACACTCTGCGTGAAGTTCACTGACTCTAGGCGTCCGGCCAGGCGCAGCAGTAACCGTGCCGCAGCCATCGCGCTGCTCTGGTCGCCGCTTGCCTGGCGCCCCCTGGTGGCCCAGCGCCGTGAGTCGTGCAGCTTCCGGTGTGCCTGCCCTGCAAACCAGATTTTCCAGACCAGCTGGGAAATTTAGGCACAATTTTTGGGGGCAATCCCTGTGTGTGATGCTCATATTCTCATTTCCTCTTGAGTTCCCTCTGACTTCTCTGTTTGGTACAATAATCCCCAGGTTGAATGATTTCTGGACAGGTGTGTTATTCCCCTCCAGTCCTAGGCTGAACTTAACCCCCACACACATCAGCAAGTAAGTGGTTTAAATTAGTCACTCTCCACATGAGACGCCTAACAATTTCTTAAAAATGTAAAGCAGGGTCTCATGATACCCAAGCTAGCCTCAATCTTGTGTAGCTAAAACAGATGTTGGCCTTCTGACTAGCTGTTTGTGCAGTTCCGAGGATCAAACCCAGGGCTTCCGGCATTACTATGCTTAATAAGTGATGGTGACTAGCTTGAAGGCAGAGACAATCTTTTATCATATATATATGTATATATATATATACACACACACATATATATATAGTCACTTTTATTTTTGTCAATATGGGGTAGGGTGGGCATGTACTTGTGGAGGTCAGAGAAGCTGGTTCTCTCCTTCATGAGAGTCCATGAAAACCTCAGGTTGTGACTGTCTGGTTGGAATCAAGCCTACTCCATGAGATGGAACCCATGCCTGACACTTCCTGGGATAGCCAAAAACCTGAGACTAGATAGGCCATGGACCTAGGGGAAACCCAAACACTACTGTCTGCTAAAGGAAGGTGGCAATGAAATGACTCCTAATGACATAGTGCCATACGCTTGGGCTCGTGCCTCGCTCAGCCGTCATCACAGAAGCTTCCTCCTGCAGGAGACGGGAACAGACAGAGACCCACAAATGGGCAATGTGCAGAGAGTGACGGGTCTTAGAGCATCTGGTCCTACGTGGGATGTCTTCATCAAACCCTGTCCTCATGGCTCAGAGAACTCTGTGGAAGACAAGGTGGAAAGATCACAAGAGCCAGGGTGGGTGAGGACACCAAGGAAACAAGGCCTTCTAGGCACAACAGGAATGGTTTCATGTGTGTTCATAAAACAGAGATCATGTTTCATGAGTGTGAATGGTCCAAGTCTAACCCAGATGGGGTCCCAGCACTGAGAGGGGAAGTAGACACATACTGTACCCCTAACCCAGAAGCTATTACAATGGATAACTTCTTGTAAAGGAAAACAGCTTTCTCCATCAGACTCTCACTGGGTAGACAAACCACACTTAAGGGCAGGCCCAGTATATGGTCAACACAAATCAAACTCAATGGTATTTTTGGAGGTTTTTTCTATTTCTTTTCTTTTTCATAATGCTTTTTCCCTTACAGATTTCTTGTTTATATATTATGATTTCTGTTTTGTTTTTATGGGTTTTCTATGTGCGTCTTAACACCTGTGCTTCTTTTGTTCTTTGACTTTTGTTGTTGTCTTGTCCTATTCTGGTTTGTTTTTATTTAATCTTATTTTTATTATTTTTAGATGCCTGTTTTCTAATAAGAGTGTGGATTTGGGTTGGTAGGGAAGTGGGGACGATCTGGGAGGAGTTGGCTCATCTTTATCTATCTATCTATCTATCTATCTATCTATCATCTATCTATCTATCTATCTATCTATCTATCTATCTATCTATCATCTATCTATCTATCTATCTATCTATCTATCTATCTATCATCTAT
>NW_026068114.1:207576-208860 GCF_014885135.2 Alexandromys fortis
CCAGATCTCATTACAGATGGTTGTGAGCCACCATGTGGTTGCTGGGAATTGAACTCAGGACCTCTAGAAGAGCAGACAGTGCTCTTAACCTCTGAGCCATCTCTCCAGCCCTGCAGAGCATGTTTTAATCCTAGTAATTGTAAAGCAGAAGCTGGAAGATTGCTGAAAGTTTCAGGTTAGCTTGGTCTACACAGTGAGTTCCAGGCCAGCCTAGCTATGCAGAAAGACCCTGTCTCAAAACCGAAACCAAAACCAACAACAAAAAAACCCCAAATAAACTTCTTTTCGTTTTCCCACAGCCGCCTTTGACATTCTGCACACCATGTGCATGCGTTAAATGTTACAACTCAGTGAAATAGGTGTAGGCTTTTATAAATGGAATTAACTACTTGGCAAGAAATTTCAGGGACTGTGATGGTTTGAGTATGTCCTAGTTTCCCTTGGGCATTTGAACACTTGGTCCCTGACTGGTGGCAGTTTGGGAAATTTAGAAAGTGTGGCCTTTTTGGGGGATGTCACTGGGTGTCTCAGTTAGGGTTTTATTGCTGTGAGGAGAAACCATGACCAAGGCAACTCTTATAAAAGAAACATTTCATAGAGGTGGCAGCTTACGGTTCAGAGAGTTAGTCCATTATCATCATGGCAGGGAGCATGGCGGTGTGCAGGCAGACATGGTGCTGAAAGAGGAGTTTTGATCCTGCAGACAACAGGAAGTGTCTGAGACATTGGGCATGACTTGAGCATATACAAGACCTCAAAGACCACCTCCACAGTGACATACTTCCTTCAATAAGGCCACAGCAACTTTAACAAAGCCACACCTAATAATGCCACTCTCTTTGTGGCCCATTTTTTTGTCAAACCACCCCACTGGGGCAGACTTCCAGCTCCAGCCACCATGCCTTCATTCTGCCATCTTGGACTCTCACTCTTTGGAACTTAAAGCCTAGGTAAGAGTCTTCTTCTGTAAGTCCTTTGGTCATGGCATTGTATTACAATAGAAAAGTAACAATTCAGGGATGTTTCAACATGAGCTTGACTGACTTAATTTTTGTTTTGTTTCCTTAAGACAGGCTCTCACTCTATTGTCCACACTAACCTGAAACTTATCAAAAGGGCCAGGCTGACCTTGAACTTGCAGAAATCCCCCCCCCCCCAATCTTAGCTTCCTTATTGGTGGAATCACAGGTGAGTCCCTTTGTGCCCAGCTTTGGACTTCTTTTTGTATGTGTGGTGTGTGCACGTGTTGTACAGGTATGTGCATGTGTGTTGATCAGAAGTTGA
>NW_026068114.1:209054-217338 GCF_014885135.2 Alexandromys fortis
AAGTTGACGGTTGGTGTCTCCCTGGCCTGCTTCCTATCTTATTTTTACATTTGTGTGCACGTGTGCATGTATGTGTGCCACGGTGCCCAAGTAGAGGTTAGAGGACAGTTTGTGGGAGTTTGTTCTCTGCTACCATATGGTTCTGGAGCTAGGTCATCAGCCTTGGTGGCAAGCTCCCTTATCCACCAAGTCACTATCTTGCTGGGCCTCCATCTTATTTGTTGAGCTGGGTCTCTCACTGAACCTGAAGCTCTTCAATTTGTTTCGACTGGCTAGCCAATGAATTTCAGAGATGTGCCCATCTCTAGGGCTAGGGTGATAAGCATCACACCCAGATTTCACATGGGTACTGAGCTTCCTGAGCCAGGGCCTCATGCTTGAGCAGCAAGTGTGTCACCCAGTAAGTCATCTTGTTGGCCCCTCAATGACTTCCTGATAAGAACTGACACATATAATTTATGATTAATCTCATTTATTTAAGCGTCTCCCCACTGCAAGGATTTGATGAGAGAATACAGTGATGGGTATAAGTCTATTAACAAATTTTACAAAATATGTCAATGTCAGTCTCTTTCTGGTGTATCATGAGCAGTAGGGAAAGACAGAAGCAGGGGCTCAGAATCAGAAATTTAGCTGGGTGATATGGCACACTCTTTTAATCCCAGCACTCAGGAGGCAGAGGCAGATGGATCAACGATGAGTTTGAGGCCAGCCTGGTCTACAGACTGAGTTCCAGGACAATCAGGATTAAAGATAAGAATGCATCCAAGCACCTTCTTCCTGTTGTTCTATCTCCTAGATCTCTGAGAAGGATGTTGGTTTCTGATTGGGGAGGTAGCTCAGTGGTACAGCACTTGACTAGCATGTGAAAGGCCCCGAGTTTGATCCTAGCGCTGCTTCCCCTGGGTCACAACAGTCTCTTCATGGTGCTCTCGATGTATGACTCCAGCAAGAAGATGGTTTCATCTACCTGGATCTCACTGGCATCCAACCTGCGTGAAAGAGTGAAACAGTTGCCAGGGGTTAATGCTCATTAGTATAGTCACGATTGGAGGCTGGGCTGGGTGCGGAAAGAAGAGAGAACCGGGAGAGCCTTCTTCGTCTATATCTCTCCCATATCAGACACTGTGGAGCCGCTGAAGCCCCACAGGCAGCGTCTTACTTTTACTTACAACCATGAGAAAGAACAGCACTTTTAAGAGTTGTGTGCTTTAAAACCATGAGAAAGTGAAGAGTTAGTGTTAATCAAGAAGAGCGAGGGACTTCCCCAATCTGACAAAACCACAGCTAACATCACACTTAATCGTAAGAACTCAAGTTTCCTTCCTTAGATCAGGAACAACGCCAAGATGTCCTTTCCAGTCTTCTGCTGGAGGTGATAGTCAAGACAATTAGGCAAGTTAAAGAAAAAATAAAAAATTACTAGAACTAATAAATTTACACAACCCCTCTTAATGAATAAAAGGAAATGAAGATGGAGGCACATTGCTATGAAACTATGAAAGGTCTCATGGCCCAGCAATGAATTTGGATTTTATACTGTAAAAAAAAAATCAATAAATCATTTTAGCCAGGTGTTGTGACATACACTTGTAATCCCAGCACTCTGGAGGTGGAGGTGGTAGAAGCAGTAGAATCAGTCCAAGGCTAGTATGAGTACACGAGACCTTTAGTCAAGAAACATAACCCCTTCCAAATCAAAGGATGAGCAAACATATGCACAAGCAAGGAAGCCAATAAATCATTTCAACTAGAAGAGGGATGTTATCAACCACTTTAAAGACAATATTATTACCTGAGGGTTGGGGAGATGGACCAGAGGGTAAATTGTCTGCCATCCAAGTGTGAGGGAGGACCTGAGGTTGGAGTCCCAGAATACACATAAAGCCCCCCCTCCCCCCCGTAAGAGCATTGTGACACACCGTTTGTAAGATAAAGTTATTGCAATGCTCTAGGTAAGAGGTAACGAAGAATCAAGATGAAATGCCAGACTTGAGGCTGAAGTAAAATTCTCAGTACTTGGTGAATGACAGAGGACAGCCCTGGCTGTCCTGGATCAGGCTGGCCTTGAACTCTTAAGAGTTCTACGCCTCTGGAGTGCTGGGATTAAAGGTGTGTACCACCACACCTGGTAGGTTCAATTCTTTTAATTAGGCTAGGAAAGATGACGCTGCACTTAGGTTTGCTCACTAAATTGGAGGCGATTAGGCAGTGAATCATATTTGCTTGAAAGGCGTCGCCAAGCAGAGTCTGGACCCACCACTTACTTGTTAACGTTGCGTTTCAGCGTCTCCAGCTGCTGCCGCTCAGGGGCTGTGATCATCTCCTCTATCTCCTGCAGCTGCACCTCCTCTGCACCCGTGGCCTGCATTGATGCAATGATGGCTTCTATCCTCTGAGACTTTTCTAGTAGCCGCCTATCAGACAGACAGAGCTTTGACGTATTTCCTTATCTCTGAGATTCTCCTGCCCTCTAACTCAGAGGCCAGTTCCTTCCTTCTATATTTCAGCTACAGACTCTGCCCATATAACTTAATCACAAATGTAACTTTGTTCCTAAAACATTTATTGCCTCTTAGTTGCTCTTAAACTCTGGGGTCAAGCACATGCTTCATAATTTGCAAACTTATTTAATTGGGGGTACAGTCAACAAGTGTAAACTAAGGCATGGCTATGCCAACCCAAACCTATGACTCAATGCCATATACTGTGCATTGGGCTACTGTTGCCATTTCTAGAGCAAGTTTTCCCTCAGGCTTGGACCGTGAATAATGTAACTGAAAAAGTGTTGGGGCCCAGAGGTGCCGGGTAAAGGAGAACTGTCACCATGTGTAAGTGTTTTAGTTATTGGTTCAGTGGAAAATAACATAAAACAAGCTATGTCTGCAAGAGAGAGAGGAAAAGAGAAATGCAAAGGTTCAATGGAGAGCACACTCACCTGTTCTCCTTTGTTTCAAACTGCCGCCTTTCTATCAGGTTGGCTATGCTCTGAGGAAAGAGAAGACAGACAAGAAATGCCAATGGCTCTGTTTCATTGGTGTGGAGTGGACGAGGGAGGGGAGAAAACTGCACGGTTACCTTATAGCACCTGTGCAACAGCATCCTGGCGGCCGACAGCACATTCACGGTGTACAGATAGAAGGTCCTGGATGGCGCGTGGTCTGGGGTTTTAGGAATTTCCTGTTTGTCCGCAGAAATAAAGAGACTGTTCTTTGGAACTGGTAAAGTAAACACCCATCCACCTGGCACTCTCAGTCCTCATTTCCAAGACTTTTCTTTCCTGGCCAATCAGTAGTGATTCTGTTTATGACATAATCAGCCACAGGAAGCAGGGCGCCTGGCTTTCCATTTTTCTATCAGCATCCCGAATAAAAGGGAAAGCAATTAATATTTACTGAGGGATCTCTACACAGGCCAGGTGGATTGTATTTGATTTTCATAATAGACCTTATTTATTAATAATTGAGACAGTGTGATACTGTTAAGTGTATGCTGGCCTCAAATTTTCAACCCTTCAGCCTCAGCCTCCTCTGTACTGGGGATTATAGGTACACACTACCACAGCTGGTCCAAACCACGGTTCTTTTTTTTTTTTTTTTTAAAGATTTTTTTTTTATTTATTACATATACAATACAGTGTTCTGCCGCCATGTATGCCTGCATGCCAGAAGAGGGCACCAGATCTCATTTTTTAGATGGTTGTGAGCCACCATGTGGTTGCTGGGAATTGAACTCAGGACCCCTGGAAGAACAGTCAGTGTCCTTAACCTCTGAGCCATCTCTCCAGCCCCCCAAACCACGGTTCTTACAGCATCATCCACTGCCATTTTACAGATACAAAATGACGGCGGTTGACCTACTTGAAGTGACTCCAAAATCCATTCAACCTGCTTCCTCAAAGGGTCCCACCATAGTTCTACAAGAATCAAGATATGTTGAATGAGTTACTTACTCTGTTAAGATTTAAGGCTCTCAGGAATAATGGGCTGGATGGGACAGGGAAGTTAGAGCTGTGAGCTGATTTCCTGGGTGTTGTCTGTCTCTTATCAAGACAGTTAAACTATACAATCCTATGTGGGTTTGCTATGTCTGTATTAATCTTTCTCTTTTCTTCTGTTTCAGAGGTGGCTATAGTATCTGCCTGGGGACCCAGAGTAATTTCCTCAGGAGTTTCTCCTACTATGGCCAGCCATGCTGAACAGCAGCTACTAAAGCCGTGGCCACCTAGAGTGATGGGAAGTTCTCTACTAAAGCCGTGGCCACCTGGAGAGATGGGAAGTTCTCTACTAAAGCCGTGGCCACGTGGAGAGATGGGAAGTTCTCTACTAAAGCCGTGGCTACCTGGAGAGATATGAAGTTTTCTGAGAGCATCTTATACAACATGTCCTTTGCCTCTTTTGCAGGAATCATTGCAAAGTCCTCCACCTGCTTCTGCTCCAGGTGTTTCTTCTGCAACACCAGACGGAATATTCTGGCACAGCGAGACCCAAATCTGGAAGAACAAAGAAGCACAGGGTATACTTTAGCTCCTGGTCTCAGAGTAGGACTTACTAATCCACATGTGGGGTCAGGGGCAGAGAGGAACGGGGCTCAGAGTTCTTTTACAGCTTCAGAAGTTGGTAATGGTACTGTTAATCATAACTTGTCACCAACCGCCAACTCCATTGTGTGCCACAGATCTTGTATTCAGAGCTTTGGGTGCTGGTTAATTTGCCTAGCTAGGAATTAGTTTTATAGGGAAGACTAGTTCTACTGGAAAGATGAGACCAAGTATGGCAGGGTATACCATCAAAACCAAATTACCTGTTCAACGGGGTGTGGAGAGGAAGTGTCTGAGCCCACCCCCCATCAGTGGCCCTCTTACCTCTCCTGGATGACAGACTCCAGAGTCGCAGTAGCCAGGGATGCTAATGCCTTGTGGAGGTCTTTATGGAGAGGATTAAGGGCATTCAGTAATGTTTTGGCCTCATCATCATGAACTGAGTGTCATGACTAAATTCCTAATTTATAACTAAAAATTAAATAATACTTTGCCTTTTACATTTCATGTATGATATATAAGTATATTAACATTTGTAAGGGTTTTCTTTCTTTCTTTTTTCTTTTTAAATGAAACCAAATCAAAATGGCCATCATTTTATTAAGTACAGCGCCCTCTGATGACCGATTCCATGTTGGGAGACAGGACTGGGGTGGGGAGGGGGGTGGTGGGGGTGGCAAGAGGGAGGAGCACATGCAAACTGGGAACTAACTCCATTTGTAAGGGTTTTGCTTAAGTAAACTTATTTTTTATTTTTACTTTATGTGCATAGGTGTTTTGCCTGTGTAAGGGTGTCAGATTTTGGACACCCTCACACATACAGGCTGTTAGCTGCCATGTGAGTGCTGGGGATTGAACCTGAGTCCCCTGGAAGAGCAATCAGTGCTCTTAACTACTGAGTCATCTCTCCAGCCCCTCTCTTCTTTTTGTGAGACAGGGTCTTGCTATGTAGCCCAGATTGACTTGAAACATTTGACTTTTTTGCCTCAGGTCCAAACTGCTCCGAGGTAAGCAGTTAGCACAACTCCTCCCCTTTCCATCTCTCTGCCTCAGCTCTACCACCTTCCTTCTTCCTCTCCTGCAGAGCTGGTGATCTGTTCCAGCGCCTCGCACGATGTGCGTGAGGTGCTATGAGCAATGACAGATGTAGCACGATTAATAGAAACCCAGAGACAGATACTGCGATTTAACCTGAAGGTCAGAAAAGCAAAGCAGTTAGCCACTAGAGATCTCTTGCCTCTATGAAATCTTCAGATTGAAAGAAGGGCGAGTTCCTGTCTTAGCCCACCTTATATTCCTCTCTAGAGCTGGAATTAAAGGTGTGCACCACTACCACTGGGCCTGTATGGCTGACTAGTATGGCTGTTTTGCATTCTGTTCTTCAGTCAAGTTTTATTTATTAAAATACAAATTAATATCACTACAGACAGTCCCAGGCCTTTATATTTTCATTAATAAAACTCACAGAAAACTCACAGAAAAATTAAGAAAGTTATTTCAATTTTTGAACGTGTTTAGTATATTAGGCATTGACAAATTCCTTTCCTGTGGTGGCACATGCCTCTACTTCCAGCACTTGGGAGGTGGAGGCAAGAGGACCAGGGCTTCAGTGCTAACATCTAAGCTACACAGTGGGTTCGAGACCAGTTTAGGCTACGTGAGACTGTTTCAATAACAACAACAAAAACAACAACACCCCCGCCAATTTTTCCTAGGTTACCCCTCTGCTTCCTAACTCAGGGGTCCTGACAGAACAGACAGCTGGGAAGGATACTGATGACATACATTCCTCCACCGCTGTCGCCAGACTTCCCAATAAACTCTAGCTGTTAAAAGAGAGCGAATGGTGTTAATTGGTATAAAGTCTAGTGAATAATTTGTTGACCAATCTGGTCAAGACTCTGAAGCAGACAGCTCCTACTACAGTGGATATTAGGATTTAGTGGTAGAGATAAATTATAAACAGACCAAGTGGGTGGGGAGACTTACGGGGTCATCTGCCAACAGCGTAAGGTATTGATCGAGGATTTGCTTAGAGATGTTATAGCCAACAGGCAGGGACCTGAAGATCTGTGGAACAGAAGGGGATGCTGGAAGTGGGGCCTGGGAATGCAGAACTGTTAACATGTCACTCCAGATGTCCTAATTCGGATTGCAAACATAAAAATGTCTAAAAAATTCATATAAAAGAAAGGCTGAGAGGGACACATGCCTTTTAATCTTAGGACTGGGGAGGCAGAGGCAGGCAGATCTCTGACTTCAGTGACGGCAGGGCAACACAGGAAGTTCCAGGGTTGCCAGGGCTACATAGAAAGACCAAAACAAAACAAAACCCCAAACACAACAACAAAACAAAAACCGAAAAAAGAAAATTGAAGTATACCTCATTAGAAGACAGTGGCTGGGTAAACGGGGCACAAGAGGGAGTGGTAATCTCACTCATCCGGAGCATTGTCCGCACAATCTCGCTGCTTGTCTGAAAAAATAAACCAGAATTCAGAATTCACTGTTGCTGCCTCTGAGCCAGGGGCCACATCTGACAACCACCTGAACGATCGACCTTACTCCTTGCTGAACACTGGGTGACCCACTTAGACATTACCTGGTCCATTCGGTTTGCAACTGCACTCACAATTGCTTGGTCACGGAAGTGCTGGTGGAATCTCTCAAGGTTGACTTGCCAATAAATCCCATCATCTGGACTGGGCTGAGGAGAGAAAAGGAGAAGAAACATTGAAATACAGTGTAAGATTTTAGATTTTTCAACAAATAGACAAACCTTTATCTAAACCAACAAAAAGGCAGAGAGAGACTATCCCAATTAAAAAAAATCAGAAATGAAAAGGGGGACATAACCGCAGACACGGAGGAAATACAGAGAATCATCAGGTCATATTTTGAAAACCTGTACTCCACAAAATTGGAAAAGTTAAAGGAAATGGAAAACTTTCTGGATAAATATCACTTACCAAAATTAAATCAAGACCAGACAAGCAAATTAAACAGACCTATAACTGCTGAAGAAATAGAAACAGTTATCAAAAGTCTCCCAACCAAAAAAAGCCCAGGACCAGATGGTTTTAGTTCAGAATTCTACAAAACTTTCAAAGAGGAACTAATATCAATACTCCTCAAATTATTCTACACAATAGAAACAGAGGGAACATTGCCAAACTCTTTTTATGAGGCTACAATTACCCTGATACCCAAACCACAGAAAGACAATACCAAGAAAGAGAACTACAGACCAATCTCACTCATGAACAATTGATGCAAAAATACTAAATAAAATACTAGCAAATAGAATCCAAGAACACATCAGAACCATCATCCACCATGACCAAGTCAGCTTTATCCCACAGATGCAGGGATGGTTCAACAAACGAAAATCTGTCAACGTAATCCACCATATAAACAAACTGAAAAATAAAAACCACATGATCATCTCATTAGATGCCGAAAAAGCATTTGACAAAATACAACATCCCTTCATGATAAAGGTCTTGAAGAGAGCAGGGATACAAGGAACATACCTAAACATAATGAAGGCAATATACAACAAGCCAATAGCCAATATCAAACTAAATGGAGAGAAACTCCCAGCGATTCCACTGAAATCAGGAACAAGACAAAGTTGTCCACTCTCTCCATACCTATTCAATATAGTTCTTGAGGTCCTAGCTAGAGCAATAAAACACCAAAGGGAGATCAAGGGGATACAAATTGGAAAAGAAGAAGTCAAAC
>NW_026068114.1:223339-225897 GCF_014885135.2 Alexandromys fortis
CTGGAGAGGTTGTGGGGAAAAGGGAACACTTCTGCATTGCTGGTGGAAATGCAAGATGGTACAATCCCTTTGGATGTCAGCGTGGCCATTTCTCAGAAAATTAGGAAACAACCTTCCTCTAGATCCAATAATACCACTTTTGGGTATATATCCAAAGGATGCTCAATCGTGCCACAAGGACATGTGCTCAACTATGTTCATAGCAGCTTTGTTTGTCATAGCCAGAACCTGGAAACAACCTAAATGCCCCTCGATCGAGGAGGAATGGATAAAAAAAAAGTGGTACATTTACACAGTGGAGTACTACACAGCAGAAAAAAATAAGGACAGCTTGAATTTTGCAGGAAAATGGATGAAACTAGAAGACATTATTTTGAGTGAGGTAACCCAGACACAGAAAGACAATTATCACATATACTCACTCATAGGTGGTTTTTAAACATAAAGCAAAGAAAGCCAGCCTACAAACCACAATCCCAGAGAACTTAGACAACAATATGGACATTAAGAGAGACTTATATAGATCTAATCTACACGGGAAGTAAAATGTATAAAAAGACAAGATCTCCTGAGTAAATTGGGAGCATGGGAACCTTGGGGGAGGATTGAAGGGGGGAAGGGGGAGAAGCAGGGAGGGAGCAGAGAAAAATGTAGAGCTCAATAAATATAATAAAAAAAATCTCCTGCCTCAAAAGAAAAGTAGATTTTAGATTTTTAAAGTTCCATTTGTTTTGCTATACTGTGGCAAATAAATGGGTTAGAGAAAAAGAATTCAAGAGTGTGGGTTAGTGTGCCCTGGCAAATTCTAACTCAAGTTCCCTGAACTTACCTTCTCCTGCTCCCTGTTAATTTTTGTCCATTACCCTCAAATGTACATGTATGTATCTGTAGCAAGTGCATGTTTGCTGCCTGTGGACTCCAGAAGTGGATATTAGATCCCCTGGGACTGGAGTTATAGACAGTTTTAAGCTATCATGTGGGTGATAGGAACCACACCTGGGTCCTTGGCAAAGGCAAGTGCCCTTAACTGCTGAACTATCTCTCCAGCCTCTCAAGATTTCTTTCTGTGTGTGTCTGCCACAGGTGTGTGGGGCACCAAGGTGGCCAGAAGGTGTTGGATTACGACACAGGTGTTAGGAATCCAATTCTGCTCTTCTGGAAGAACAGGAGGTGCTCTTAATTGTGAAGATCTTTCTAGACCATACACTCTACTTTTGTTGTTTTGAGACAGTGTCTCTCCTGGAGTTTGAACTTACCAAGCAGGCCAAGATGGCTAGTGAGCCCCAGGGACTTTCCTGTGATTTTGGGTTGGGCCATATCCATAGCTTGTAGACTAACATTTGTAGATCACATTTGTAGCTTTTAATAGTTCTTAGCTTGGCTTTTTTCTTCTTTTTTTAGCCAGGGTCTCATGTAGCTCAGGCTAGCACTGAACTTACTACATAATTGAGGGTGACTATGATCTCTGGATCTTCCTGCCTCTATCTCCCAAGTGCTAGGATTACAAGCATTTACCACTGTACCTAGCTAAAAAGTACTTCTGGTCATTAAATGGGCAAGAATGCAAGAAGGGAGACCACTGAGAAGAGATGATAGTCTTGGGGGCTAGAGAGATGGCTCAGTAGTAACCATAAGTATCTGAGTTTGAACCCCTAGCACCCACATAGCAAGCCAGACGTGATCTCATACATGCCTGTAATTTCAGCACTGTAAGGGCAAAGGGTTGTTGGGGCCAAGAAAAACAAACAAACAAACAACAACAAACCCACAAGACCCAGGTTCAGGGAGAGAACAGGCCTCAAAGGATAAGGCAGGGATTGCTAGAGGCCATCTGATGCTCTCCTGTGGCTCCAGTGCGTATCTGCACAGGCACGTGTACCAACACATGTACATATAATCCCCCTCTATACACACACAAAGAGACAATATAGTCGCTTAGACTAGGGAGAGAACAGGAAAGATAAGAAATAGCTGGATAGGAGAAAATTTTGGAAATTGGGCTGATATATATTAGTGAGATATAAGAATTTCAAGGATTTTGCCTAACTTATGGTAGTGGGTAAGGAGGCTTAGGAGGGCTGGTGTATGGGATTAGGAAATCAATTATTCTGTGTTGGTTATGCTAATTTCCTTTTCTGTTGGGAGTATATGTGCTTAATTCTATGTCTAGGTATGGGCATGTGGTGTGTGTATGCAGGTATGGTATTATGTGTGCCATAGCATGTGTGTGGAAAGCAAAGGACAACTTCGGGGGTCAGTCTTCAAATTCTGCCTTGCTTTGAGGCAGGGTCTCTTTGACTCTTTACATAGCAGGACAGCTGGCCTGTGAGCTTCAGGAGACTCAGCCTTGGCTCGTGTCTCGTCTCAGGAACACCTGGATTAGAGGTGTGCTCCCACACCTGGCTCTATGTGGGTTCTAGTTTCTCATGCCTGTGCAGTAGCTCATTTACCCTCCAAATTATTGCCCCAGCTCCTGGCCATGTTTTTGAGATGCTTTTTTATTTTATTTTATTTTGTTTAAAGATGGGGACTTTTTTTTTTTTTTTTTTTGGTTTTTT
>NW_026068114.1:226039-245327 GCF_014885135.2 Alexandromys fortis
GCCTGTCCTGGAACTAGCTCTTGTAAACCAGGCTGGCCTCGAACTCCCAGAGATCCGCCTGCCTCTGCCTCCCGAGTGCTGGGATTAAAGGCGTGCGCCACCACTGCCCAGCCATACTGAAATCTTGAACTTTATCTAGGTTCTCTTTTCTCGTTTTTTTTTTTTGGGGGGGGGGGGGGGGGGCAGGGTTTCATGTAACCCAGGTTGGCCTTAGACTTACTTTGTAGCCAGGGATAACCCTAAACTTCTGATTCTCTTGCCTCTACCTTCTGAGTGCTGGAATTATAGTTGTGCACCACCACTTATGGTTTGTTTCATCTGAGACAGGGTCTCACTGTGTAGCTCTGGCTGTTCTGGAACTCATTATGTAGACCAGACTGGCTTCCAATTCACAGAGATCTGCTGGTCTCCTTCCAAGTGCTGTGATTAAAGGCATGGTTATCACAATGGGGACCACTTCTGCTTTTATATGGTACTGGGAATCAAATTCAGGCCTCACTCATGCCAGGCAAGCTATCTACCAACTGGGCTACATTCCTGGCCAAAGTCTCTCTTCTCTTTTTGAGACAAGGTCTCCCTGGGTAGCCCTGGCTGCCCTGGAACTCACAGAGATCCTCCTGGCTCTGCATCCCAAATGCTGGGGCTAAAGGGATGCAAATACCACACTAGCCCTGCTTCCTCTTTTGTGTAAGTTGGTCCCATTTTGCAGTGAAATAAGTTAGCCTCAGAAGGGAATGGGACATTCCTTCCACGAAGTCCCTCCCGCTCTCAGGCATTCTCACTGTTCCTTGGTAAAAAGAGGGCAGGGGAGAAATAAGCAGAGGTAGTAGGAGAATTCCACTTCTATTGGTCTATTCCTGACCAACATTTACTGAAGTTCATAATCCTATTCCTTCTTAACCAGAAACATTTAGGTTCTGTTGGAGCTTGTTATCCGAGGGCTGTTTCTGGGTGACTTCAGGGTGAGGACAGCTAATCAGAAAGCCTCATTACCTCTTTGTTATCTGGGTATTTTGGTTTCTTGGCCTTGGGCTCTCCAGTAGCATCTTCATCAGATGATCTCCTTCTCTTACCTTTTCCTGCCAAATAAAATACTGAACGATTAGATTATATATCATATGATGATAGGAAATGAAGCCGGTGCCTCTTTATCCCAAAGATGTATGTAGCTGCCTCAAGTTAGAGTTGTTTAGGAGGCCAAGGAGCTGTAAGAAACTCAAATCAATGAGGGTATTATCTGAAACTCAGTATGTTTTAAAATATCCAGTCTTATAGCTGGGTATTGGGGAGGCAGAGGTGGGTGGATCTCTGAGTTCCAGCCAGCCTGGTCTACAGAGTGAGTTCCACGACAGCTGGAGCTACATAGTGAGACCCTCTCTGGAAAAACAAAGAAAAAAAAAAAAAAACCCAAAAGCCAAAAACCAAAACCAAACCAAACCAAAATAAAAAACCAGAAAAAAATCCTGGGGCTGGAGAGATGGCTCAGTGGTTAAGAACACTGGCTGTTCTTTCAGAGAACCTGGGTTTAATTCTCAGTACCCACAAGGGAGCCCACGATTGTCTGTATCTAACTTCTGTTCCAGGGGATTCGACACCCTCATACAGACATACATGCAGGTAAAACAACAATGCACATGAAATAAAAATAAATTATTCAAAGAAAAAAGAAAGAAAAAAAAGGAAGAAAGCAAGAAAGAAAATGCATAGTCTTTGCCATCAAACTGCCTGTCCTCCTATGTGTCCTTTCAGTGAAAGGTACCATCATGCTCCCACGGGTGCAGGTCAGGCACACAGATGTCATTCTTTTTTTTTTTTTTTCCGGTTTTTCGAGAAAGGGTTTCTCTGTGGCTTTGGAGCCTGTCCTGGAACTAGCTCTGTAGACCAGGCTGGCCTCGAACTCACAGAGATCTGCCTGCCTCTGCCTCCCGAGTGCTGGGATTAAAGGCATATGCCACCATCGCCCGGCTTTTGTTTTTTGAGACAGGGTTTTCTCTGTGGCTTTGGAGCCTGTCCTGGAACTAGCTCTGTAGACCAGGCTGGCCTCGAACTCACAGAGATCTGCCTGCCTCTGCCTCCCGAGTGCTGGGATTAAAGGCATATGCCACCGCTGCCTGGCTCACAGATGTCATTCTTGATACTTTCCTTTTTTTGCTTTTTCGAGACAGGGTTTCTTTGTGAAACAGCCCTGGCTGTCCTGGAATTGGCCTTGACCTCACAGAGATCCCTCTGCCTCTGTTTCCCCGAGTACTGGAATTAAAGGTGTGTGCCACCACTGCCTGGCGATACTTGTCTTCTTACAGCTTCTATATCTATCTTTCGTTAGTCTGCCTCACTTACCTTTGCCCTATCCTTTCAGTCTTTATTAGACAGTTACAATGTAAGTCAGATCATGTCATGTTCCTGCTTAAAACCTGAGTAGTCTCCCTTTGCTCTTAGGTTAAAGCTCAGACACTTTACAATGCCGGGTTTATCTAGTTCCCCCACGTTCTCGCCTTCTCTCAAGCTTCTCTGAACTTTGCTCGCTTTGCTTCAACACTGACCTTTCACTTTCTCTAATGCTCGGTTTCTTTTTCTTATTATACACTAGTCTTAAAAATACTCACCTTCGCCAGGCAGTGGAGGCACACGCCTTTAATCCCAGCACTTGGGAGGCAGAGGCAGGAGGATCTCTGTGAGTTTGAGGCCAGCCTGGTCTACAGAAAGAGTTCCAGGACAGGCTAAAAAGCGACAGAGAAACCCTGTCTTGAAAAACCAAACCAAACCAAACTAAACAAAAACCAAAATAAAATCATCTTCTGTCGCCTCAGTAGGGCCTACTTCTTCAAGACCCAAATCAAATTCCACTTTCTCAGAAAAGCCTAACTTTTACCCACTTCACAAATCAGTTCCTCCATACCCAGCTTCTCCATAGCCCTCATCACGGTGTATAACCTATCTCTGTGACTGATAATGTCTTCTCAGAAAGGAACAGGGGTTTTCCATTATTACATACGACAGCGACTGGCACACAGCAAGCACCTGGTCAACAATCACATGTTCATTCACATAAAAAAAAATCAGTCAAGAAGAAGCCACAATTAGGGCAAAACACAGTTCAAGGATGGAAATTCCTTACCTATCAAGCTCAGTTTAGGAACTAGGTACATGTCCTTCTCATTAATGACAAGAGTCGGGGCAGGTGGTGGTGGCTCAGGGTCAGAACTGTCAGGGGCAGGAACCAGAGGACAGCGCTGTACAAAGTGAGTATCTGCCAGTCGCACAAACGCATTTGATACCTCGGCGTAGTCCATGGTCTTGCCATCTGTAAGACAGAGGAAAGAGGCAGGTGAGAAGGCCTAAGAGGACGGCGCTGCCAGCCAACCTAGGCTTTCGCTCAGAGCTGTAGACACAGTACTGACCCTCCATGGTCTCCGTGAGTCGGTCTGCTACTTTCTTCACCACAGCTGACATTGTCATTTTGCCATTCAACAGGAGCTCCTCAACAATCAGCTCGCCGGTGTCACTGTACAGCGTTTTGGTAGTATAGATGTACCGGGGATACCGAAGCATTCGCAACACCCGGCTACACTGGGCTTCATACTCCACCACACTGCGCTTATGCACACGATAGATCACCAGGTTATGGTGGATGAGGACACAAAGTGCTTTTTTCACCTAGATGGGACACAAAGAAAGAAAGACCTAGAGCTATGTAGCTCATGACCGCTGGCAATACCGCCCACTCCCGACAGCTTAGGAAGCATCTGATCACTAGCCAAGAATTTACTGAATCTTTTTGGGCTTATTTTTAAAAGCAACTCGGTCTGAGTTGAAACAACACAGACCCATCCCAACAGGACCTGCCTCTTGTCTGCACCAAGGACTCCTGTGCCTACAGTACAATATCTGCAGCCAAACTTATCCTCAGGTCCCAGGACAGGGGACCCAGGGCCCATGAGCTGCAGAACTTGTTTTGGCAGCCATCTGGGCCAGTTCCCACCATGACAGGACAGGGACTGAATTTGACTTGACTGCACATAGACTCTTACTTCTTCTTTGTATCAATGAAGTTAATAAGAACCAAATGTCAGTGGAAGAGAGCAAGAGAATTCCTTGCTATGATGCCCATTTTATCCTTGATCTCTATCTTTCTAGTTTTCCATTTTGAATCAGGGTCTCACGGAGCTCAAGGTAGCCCGGATGACCTTGAGCTTTCACCTTTCAAGTGCTGGGATCTTAAACAAAAATCACCACACCCAGTTTTATAAAGTGTTGGCGATCAAACCAGAACATACTACATGCTATGAAGTCACTCCACCAACTGAGCTACCTCCTCAGCCAGGACCACGACAAAAATCTTTCACGCCACAATTGACCTGTTTTGCCTATCATTTTTATTCCTCAAAGACAGTGCCAGATTAGTAGACTTACTGTGAATGAATGAGTGTGACGTGGGGACAGCAAACACGAGCTAAGGACACTCTGAGGAACAGCACTCTGGGGCCTAAGTACAATACCACACCCCCACCCCACCCAATGGTGATTCTGATCATAGGGCAGGATTTTTTATTTCTATTTTCTAGGGGAAGGAGTACCACTGTTAAAAGGTGGCTGAAGGAAATGAATTAAAGAAGCAAAAGGGAGCAAACTGATATTCTCTAAACATACCTGGTCCAGGGATGTTTTCGTGTCATGGGCAATTACTCTAAGAGGTTGGCTGCCGGTTCTGATTAGGTGGACTCCAATTTTTTCAACAATCTCACCAAAATGCTCTTGCAGCAATAAAGAGCACAGTTTAATTTCTGCTTGAGTCATTGTGCCTGGAGCTTCAGAACTAGGAAACGATATAAATTCACATTTTTTTTTTCTAGAAGGCAACTTGACAATACACATCAAAACCTTAAAATCTTGCCTATATTTGCTTTAATGCTTTAATTTGGGTTCCTTTATTCCATGGAAATAATAATAATAAAAAACATGCCATTTGTTCTCTTCATAATACTGGCACTGTATACTAAAACAGCCCAGCATCTGTCAATAAATTAAATGAGTATACACTACACCAATATTTAAAATGACTTTGCACACTATAAGTAGCATACCATTACTTGTAATGTGTAGTAATAGAAGTATTGTGATGGCCGGGTATGATGGTGTACACTGTCTGCAATTCTAGCACTCAGGAGGCAGAAACAAAATGATCAATAGTTCCAGGCCAACCTGGGATACAAAGTGAGTTCAAAGTCAGCTTGTGCTGGACAGTGAGACTCTGGTGGGTGATACGCCCACCCACCAAAACAAAAGACTGGAAAAACTAAACATCAAATGTATTTTCTAAAGTCAGGTATGGTGGTGCAAGCCTGTAGTTGTACACTTGAGAGGTGAAGGCAGGAGGGTCAGGGGTTCAAGGTTACACACTGAGTCCCATGCCAGCCTCGCTACGTGAGACCCTGTCTCAAAAAAAAAAAGGCCATTTTCCTCTATTTTATTTACTTTTATGGGATTATATGTGGTTTCAATAATCTTTAAAGATTGGATTTATCTAGGTATGGGGACTCACATTTGTAATCAAGGCTCACGTGGGCTACATAATGAATACCAAACAAACTTGGTCCAGAGAGTAAGACCACTAAAAAAAAAAAGGTGTGTGTTTGTGTGTGTGTGTGCAAATGACTTGCAATCTGTCATAGATACAAATAACTATGGCCCATAGCTCCGTAGGAGTACAAAGTATCATTCCCTAGCCATAAACCTCAATTTAGAAGCCAGCAAGTAAAGAAGAGCTTCTCAACAGGGTGTTTCAATTAGGAGAAATTATGTTCCCTTGAGAACCATGTTAAATTTCTACTCTGTGACAAATGGGACACAAGCAGAAATGGATGGAGCTGATTTAAAAATTACCTCCCTATCACAAGTTATTCCTGCCATTATTCATCTATCTCTCCAACGCTTTAGTACCTAAGTCTTTGTCCCTCTTGCCACGTTGTCGCAGAGGAGGCTATATTTCACTTATCCACTCGTCTTTGGAGCAACATCCCCACATCAGATGCCATCCTTGAAAAGCGTTTCAAGGCGCCTGGCTCCTTTCCCTTCATGCGAGTTCCTGTTCCGGACTTCGCTTCTTGGCCCTGAGTCAGGGCCTCCACATTCCGGGGTCGTTTTTCACTAACCTCAGGGTCAGTGCTAATTTAGAAGCTCCAAATGTTATCCTCCGGAGACCAGCAGCCTAAGCTCGGGGCCAGCCCGCCGCCCCTTCTCGAAAGTAGAGCACCATCGAGGCGGACGCGGAAGCGCTGCGCGCACGGGCCGCTCTAGCCGACGGTGTCGGTGGTTTCCGGGGACGCTCTCTCCTTACTCTCGGTGGAAGGCTGGAGGACCGGCCAGGGGCTGTCTGAGGTGCCGGCGGGCGGGCTCTCCTCTGGCTCTGGAGCCGGGAGGCGGGCCTCGGGTCGCGCGGCCGCTGGCGGGCGGGTCTCTCGGGGCTGGGCGGACTCACGTGACCCTTGCGGGCCCAGGAGCGGCCGGCCGCACAGAGGAGGCGGCGACGACGGCGGCGGCGACCGCAGCCCGGGAGGTAGCGGCCTGGGGAGGGACCGCCGGCCGCCCTTTCGGACATCCGCGGCGGAGGCGAAACATGGCGGAGGCCTCGGCAGCGGGGGCGGACGCGGGCTCCGCTGTCGCCGCGCACCGTTTCTTCTGCCACTTTTGTAAGGGCGAGGTCAGCCCCAAACTACCGGTAAGAGCCCCGTGTGTCCTGCCCTCGGGCGACGCGTAGATCCTTGGCCCCGTAGGCTGGAAACTGGGTCTCGGCTGCCTTGCAGACCCGTGATTCCCCTGACACCGGTGTCCTCGGTACCTGCTGCCCGCTGTCGCCTTGCACCGGCAGCAAATGCTAGGCGTCAGGGCCCCGGTCGGTCACTCCTGCCTAGCCCTCATTTCCGCGGCCGCTCCAACCTGCCCCTCTCATTTCGCTTCCGCCCTTCAACACCACCCCCATCTTTTTGTCTTCCCCGGTGAATTCTCCGTTAAGTCTCCGCTCCGTTTGTTTGCGCTCCCCTCCTCTGTCTCCTTTCCGCGATGACCTATCCCCCCCCCCTCCCTGTACTCTTTTCGTGGTTGCGTCTCACCTTCTTCTCCCTCTTTCCCCACTACTTCTCAACCAGATCCTCCCCCTTCCGGCATCCTCAGTGAGACAAAATAGCGGACCGCCGAGGACTCCCTAATAGGTGGCAGCGAAGTGCGGAAAGAGGAGGTTTGGAAGGGAGCGGGGAAGAGGGAGATTGTGTTCTTCAATGGTTCTGTGGGTTCTTGTGAAAGTGAAAATAGCGCTGTACTAATGACTTGCAGACCGTCTGCGCTCCCTGTTGCTATTGAAGGAAATGGCTTTAGGAAGAAAGCAGGACGTACTGTTTCAACTTAGTTTATTTTAGATGTCACGCTGCCAGTGTCTTTAGCTCCACTTCCCCAGCCCACCTCTTCATCCTTTCTGTTCAGAAAAAAAACACAGAACATAATGCTGGGGCTGCTTTCCTCTGCTATAAAATTGGTTCTCAGCCGGGCGGTAGTGGCGCACGCCTTTAATCCCAGCACTCGGGAGGCAGAGGCAGGCGGATCTCTGTGAGTTCGAGCCTGTTCTACAGAGCGAGTTCTAGGACAGGCTCCAGTGCTACAGAGAAACCCTGTCTCGAAAAATGAAGAAAAACAAACAAACAAACAAAACTGGTTCTCACTGGTTTCTGCCAGGCTGTCAGCCAATAGAGAGGTCAGGCTACGGTTTGAGAAGAAAACGCATCTGCAGCATGCTAGCCCGAGCCAGCACCCACAAACCAGAAGCTCCTTTGAGTGGTAGTACTGTGGAGAGACTGGCAAGGTGTTAATCATGCTTTTGACTAATTGTCTTTGTAAGAATTATAGTTCTTTTTTCTTTGGGAGGGTTGTCGAGGTTTCTTCTTAAAACGGGTGGCTATATTTATGGTGTCTTGAGTACACTCTTTGTTTGTTTGCTTTTTGCATCAGGGTTTTACCATGTAGTTCTCCCTGCCCTGGAACTTGATATTCAGATCAGGCTGGCCTCTAACTCCCAGGGATCCACCTGTCTCTGCCTACCAAGTGCTGGGATTAAAAGTGTGCACCACTGCATCTGGCTTTACTAAGTTTGTTTCTGTATTATTAGCACAAATGGAGTCCAGTGAATAAGGACTTCACTTAAAAGTTGTGCTATTACCAGCCTGGTCTACAAGAGCTAGTTCCAGAACAGGCTCCAAAGCCACAGAGAAACCCTGTCTCGAAAAACCGAAAAAAAAAAAAAGTTGTGCTATTGAGTCAACGAAGACATTTCCTGTCCTGTTTGTTCCACCCCCAACTTCATAATTAGCTATGTCTAATGCTGACTGGTTTCACTTGCTGCCTTTGCTGTATGCTGATGTGCTGTCTGCCGTATTTCAATTTGGGAAAGAATGGATATCTTATTTTTCCCGGCAGATACTAGAACTCTTACTACAGAGAAGGAGTCTGGAATTCAGCCACTGTGTAATACTGATGACATGTTATTGAATGTGATTGATGCCTTGTTAAGACATTACAACGTTAGCCTTTGGATCTGTAAGTGCATTCACCAATTTGCCTTTCAGAGTGAGAAGACATACTATCTAAATGTCTTTCTTTTGATTACCCGAAGTCTTTACTTCAAAGGGATGATTTAAAAGCTTTTTAGGTATTTTTTGTAAGCATTAGTTAGATGCATGATAATGTTTGTTGGTCTTTTTACTCTGATTTATTGCTTGTTAGACCTGACTTGTAAATTGAAGCTTATCAGTGTTTAATATAACCAAATGCTGCCTGCATACAGTGTTCTCTGCTGGATGCCCTAGAGGTGAGGTGAAAGCATGTGTGGTTCTTGTTCTTAAGGACCACAGCTTTTTTTTTTTTTTTTGAAAGCTAAGGCAAACATGGAAATATTAGCAGTCATGCATTGCTTAAGGATGGGGACACATTCTGAGAATTAGAGTGTTTTCATGCATGTGCAACCTTTGCGGAGTTTACTTAGATAAACTAAAGTGCATTGTGGTCTTGAGGACTGAATCAGACCTTTATACATGCTAGGCAGGTAAGTGTTTACTACTGAACTGTCTTAAGGTATTTATTTATTTCTTCTTATATAGATAGCTCTGGCTAGTTTTGAACTCAAGAACTCTCTGCCTAAGCCTCCTGTTACTGGGATTACAGGCAACACCCTTTCACCCCCAACTCAGCAACGTGATTCTTTTGTTGTTGTTGTTTTCATTTTTTTGTTTTTGGAGACAGGGTTTCTCTGTGTAGCTCTGGCTGTCTTGGAACTTGCTCTGTAGACCTAGCTATCCTCTAACTCAGACATCCACCTGCCTCTGCCTCCTGAGAGGTGGGTTTAAAGTCATGTGCTACCACCAGGCTAGCAACTTGTTTCTTAATGGAACTGTCTTGTATTGTCTATCTGAAGTCAGGGATTCATGGAAAGGTCATATAATGCACAACAGCAAAGCAAACGAGGACAGATTTAGAGAGGAAGATAAGGTTGCATTGGTGTCATTGAAGGACTATACAGATGAGTTTTGAGGGACAGGTCAAATTCAGCTTGAGAATATGCAAGACTGGAAGATAACACATGAAAGTATGGGGTGAGGCTGGGCTGTGGTGGCACAGGCCTTTAATCCCAGCACTTGGGAGTCTGAGGCAGGCGAATCTCTGTGAGTTTGAGACCAGCCTGGTCTACAAAAGCCTGTTCCAGGACAGGCTCCAAAACCACAGAGAAACCCTGTCTCGAAAAACCAAAAAAAAAAAAAAAAAAAAAAAGTATGGGGTGAGGAAGAAAGGAGACTATTGGACTATTGAGTAAATCTTTGTTGTCTTTAGCTGACAAAATTGTAGTTATGGGGTACATGATATTTGATATACGTTGTGGAATGGCAAAATCAAACTATTAATTGAGTTTAACATAGAAAAGTTTTCAATTTTATTATCACACTTTTCAGTTTTTATTATCTTGCTTATTTGGGCACCATGGTGCCAGGTTGAAGATCAGAGGACAACTTTTGTCAGCCAGTCCTCTCCTACCTTGTGAAGGAAGTGTCTAGAAGAAGCCCCCCCCCCCCCCCCCCCCAGGTTTCTCTGTATCTCTGGCTGTTCTGGTACTCATTAGGTGGACCAGGCTGGCCTTGAACTCAAGAGATTTATCTGCCTCTGCCTCCTGAATGCTGGCATCAAAAGCATGGGGCACCATAGCCTAGCATTCTTTTTTTTTTCAATGNAGCTTCCTCTTTTACTTTATCTGCTGACTGTTAGAGACAAGGTGGGGCTGAAACTAATGGCAATTATATTTTTAATTTTTTTTTAAATTTATTTATTTTGTATACAACATTCTGTCTGTATGCCTGCTGGCCAGAAGAGGGCACTAGACCTCATTACAGATGGTTGTGAGCCACCATGTGGTTGCTGGGAATTGAACTCAGGACCTTTGGAAGAGTAGGCAATGTTCTTAACCACTGAGCCATCTCTCCAGCCCGACTAATGGCAATTATAGTACATTGAAAGGATAACGGCCTTGAGAGATGGCTCAGTGGTTGCGATTGCTAGATACTCTTCCAGAGGACCTGGGTTCAGTTCCCGGCACCCACATGATCACAGCTGTCTGTAGCTCCAATTCCAGGGGATCTGACACCTTTACACCAGTGCACATAAAATAAATTAAAAAAAAAAAAGAGAAGAAATGATGACTGGACAAAATCCCACAGAGGGCTGTATGCTCTGTCCCCACATTCTACCACCCTCCCCTAATCTCCTTTAAACAGAAGTTTTATAAGGTTGAATTTGGTAGTGATAATTATATAGTAGAGTTGCCTGCTTTGGATATTGATAAGACTTGTGTGGTTCTTAAGTGTTTCATGGAAATCGGGGCATTTCTCAAATCCAGATGACAGATAAGTCTAGTTAAAGACTGCTTACCCCTGGCTCAGCCGAAAGGGACTGGTGGGTTTCTCACTTCATAGTTCTTTGTTATGCCATCTTCTTTGATCTAATAAATTTCCTTCTTTTAAGTAAGTAATGTTATCTCATTTGGCTCTTTACCAGCTACTTACAGGGCAGGTATTAATCATTGTGTGTAATTATAATAGTTCTAATGTAGGAAAACATTCTGATATCTTGTAATAAAGGTAGCTAAGTGGTAGGTTTCTTCAAGAATTTATACTATTAAACCGGAGGAAAAATTAACGATTTGAGATGTTTCAAAGATGCTAATTATTAAATTACCTTACTCTGTTATCTCTGACTTAATATCTGTAATGTCTAGATGATTAGTATCTATCAGTTAAATAATTTTGACTGAATGAGGGATAATGATGTTTTGAGAACTTTTTTATGTTTTGTTTAAAAATTGCTTTAAATTTGTTTATTTTGTGTATGTGTGTGTATCAGTGTGCTCATGCCATGTGTGTGTGTGTGTGTGTGTGTGTGTGTGTGTATCTGTGCTTATGCCATGACACATGTGTGGAGATCAGAGGACAACTTGTAGGAGTTGGTTTTCTCCTTCTGTTTTACAGGTCCTGGGGATTGATCTCAGGTTGTCAGCCTTGGTGGCAAGTACCTTTGTACTTTGAACAATCTTGCTGACCTATAGTTTGGTTTTTTTGAGAGAGGGTTTCACGTAGCTAGGCTGCTTCCAAATTCACTGTGTAGTGGAGGGTGGCTTGGAATTCCTGATTCTCTTATTAGAATTAGAGAATTAGAGAAGTACTACCTGCTTGAATTAGAGAAGTACTACCACCACTACCACACTATGCTCTTTTGAGATCTTTAAGAAGCTATAATGGGGTTTGGGGATGTGGCTCAGTGGCAGAGCTGCCTTGCATGTGAAAGGCTTTGGTTCCAATCCCTAGTAACTTTAGTTGGGTTTTGTGCTGCACCCGTCTGTAATCCCAGCACTTGGTGGTAGAACAGGAGGATTAGGAAGTCAATCTGCTATATATGAGTTCAAGGCCAGCCTGGGACCTGTGATCCTGATCCTGTCCCAGCCCCGACCCGCCCCCCCAAAAAAAGTTCTAGTGATATAAAATACAGTACTGTGCTTGACTACAAAGTGTCAGCTAGTGTTTCATGTAAGATCAAGAAATAACATTGTTTTATTTTATTTAAAAATGTATTTATCTTGTGTGTATGAGAGAGAGAGAGATATGTATATGGGCATGCACATCTTGGCACCTGTGTGAAGGTTTGCAGACAACTTTCGGGAGCTAGTTCTCTCATTCTACTGTGGGTTTCAGGGATTGAATTCTGATCATCAGGCTTGTGTGGCTTCAAACTGACTCTGTAACTCTGGATAACCTTGACCTTCAGGTCCTAGTGCTGGGTGTTGGAATTAGAGATGTGAGATACATTCTACTTATTTCAAACAGTGTTTGACTCTGTAGTCCAGGTTGGTCCAAAACTCGTTATGTCAGTATGGATCTTAGGCCGCCTTGAACTCTTGACAGTCTTTAGTATTAGGATTACAGATATTAACTGCCATGCCTAGCAGATTTGTATTTTTAAGGGTGGGAGGTTAGTTATAGCCTCAAAATTCAGATTAGCACATATGTATATATTAGGGAATTTTGTAGGACTTTCTCAGTATGAGGAAGGACAAAAACCCCTTAAGCTTATTGCAGGCAAAGTCCTTTGGGAGCATAAATGCTGACAGGATGCTAACTAACACTTTGTGTTTCTTTATGTTTAGGTGACTTTTTAATGACCTTTATTTTTGTTCAGGTTCATGCAGCCAGCTTGTGAGGAGAGCTGGGTTATTTCTTTTTCTGGATAATCAAATTAGAAGGATTTTTTTTAAAGATTTATTTATTTATTATGTATACAACTTTCTGCCTCCATGTATACCCACACGCCAGAGGAGGGCGCCAGATCTCATTACAGATGGTTTGGAGCCACTGTGTGGTTGCTGGGAATTGAACTCAGGACCTCTGGAAGAGCAGACAGTGCTCTTAACCACTGAGCCGTCTCTCCAGCCCAAATTAGAAGGATCTTAATAATAAGTGTGCATTTTATCTTTTCACAGCTTAGTTCTAAGAAATAAAGGAAAGATATAGCACAGTGGAGTTTGGGGGTCATTTGTTCTTCAGGGATCATTTTGCAATCTGTAGACATTTTTGATTTTACAGCAGGGGGGGCTGAGGGAGGATGGCAGCTGTCGTTTGGTAAGTAAACCTGCTGTAGGCCCAATGTCAAGAATGCTGAGGTTGTGAAAAACCCTGGTAATGAACAAAAGGATGAATCCGTGGGCATTGTCTTTGTGTGCTAGTGGTGCTTAAGGTTTTGTTCCAGGGTAATTTTTAATTTCTAACTTTGGGATCTTGATCTGAGAATTTTCAGGAAGATAATTGAGACAGTATAATTTTAGCCAAAACCCTCATGGGAAGGGATTGTTTAGAACAGGGACGAGAGTTGGGTAGCTGGTAGCTGCCATTTCATCAGAGCAGATCTTTTGGGCTCACTTTCTCTGTGGTTAGTGAGACCACAGGCATTAGATTACTCACCTAAGGTTACACTCTGTAACCTAAAAGTATCCAATATTTTTGTTGGTTGGAAATTTAGTAACAGTGTATGTAATTTAGTAAAAACAGTTGGGATTTCAGTCTGAAAACAAAAGGAAAGATGTAACAATCCTAACTTTTTCCATAACTCACCCTGGTATTGTTCTCTTTTGTCTCTCTTGCACACTTTTGAGGTGTTTCATATGCAAAGATGATCACATTCATGAGCTGTTAGTTTCTTTAAACTCTTCATTGAGTGGGCGAATTGAAGTTATCTGTGTTCCTTCTAACACTTATCCTTTCTGGGATATAAAGTGAATTTAAGGATACCCATTAGAAGCTGGAGTTAGAAGCTGCTGAGGGGGTCTGTCCTCTACCTGGATGGTAACCCCGAGAGTCAGGTAGCTCCAGCAGCTTTTGTATTCCCAAAGTGTCTGATAGATAGCCGCAAGTGGTGGTAGTCCTTAGACGGAAGTGCTGACAAGTGCCACCGCCAGTACTACAGGTCCCCATGCTGGTTTGGGTATCGGAATCCTTGGCTCTTAGTGGACATCCTTTGTTATAGAACTCAGGTTGGTGTCTGAAACCCTTGGCCCTGAACACTTTCCCAGCTCTCTAGAACTTTTCTGCTTCCTTAATAGCATTGTTTGCTCCTACTCTCCTGTGATCTTCGTCTTCCCTTCCTTCTGCCTTGACTGCTCTTAAATTGTTCAGTTGCCAGTGACTGTTGCCAGAAGGACTTCAGGCATTAGCTTCTATTGAGACAGCATTAGGTAAGCAGGGTACATGAAGGGAGCCCTGGATATATACGGAGGCTCTGTCTAGGAACCTGGTACAAACAAGATTGTTTAGGTGCAGGTATACCCTCCTGTCAGGGCAGGATCCTGGTAAGTGAATGGGATTCCAGACAGAATCCCATGGGCAGCACATTATGGATGCAGGTCTGTGGGTACAGCTAGTGGGTGGTTCTGATATCTCCACAAGCAGGGAGTTCTTTGCCAGGGCCTCTGTCTCTTCTGTTTCTTCAGCCATCAAGTGGTTTTGGGTGCTTTGCACTGGAGAGCCAGACTCAGTCTACTCAGAAACCAGATGAGGTCCTATTACAAGCAGCTTGTTTAGGAACCCAGCTTTGGAGATCAGAAGCTGCTTGGAGCTCAGAGGTTAAGGTCAAGGTCAACCTGGGGGTACAGGCACCACGTAGGTACAAGCTGTACTTCAGGCTTGGTGCCAATTGTGTTGGTGCAGCTGCCAAGCACTAGGCAGCTCTCACTGTACCCAGCGATTGGTTTTGTCCATTGCTGCTTGCCTCTGCTGCTTTCCCATTTGCAGCTGAGCTTGCACCAATCAATAGAGCTAATTTTTAGATCTAATATTGGAACACTAGAGTGAGCTTGTATGTAGTCTAGGAAATGGTTTTACCAGTCACAGCTGTTTGTTTGACAGATCTCACCTTTCTTTCAGCACGGATCACAGTCATTAGTGCCCACGTTTTTGACCCAATCATCAGTCAAAGTACTGTTTGACAGACAGTGCTCAAGGCAATTTGGGCAGCAAGAGTAGTAAGAATGACTAATTAGTGAATGAGATTGTCCTATCCCTAGTGTTATTGCTTATTTGCAGGAAATCAAACATAAGAAGGAGTGTGCTTATAACTTACCGAATTTACAAATTCTAGAAGCAATCCTGACAGAGTTAGAAAGCACTTAAAAGTGCTGCCTACCTGCCCAGTGCCCAGAGAGAAGGGTCTCTTAGGAATGGAGCAGTGTGATCCTGATTGAACACTGTAGATAAAGAGAGCTTTAAAAGGAAAGAAAGAGAGAGGGGACCTTTATTAAAGTAAAAATACTTTAGATTGTTTTTAGAGTTTCAAATATTTTAAGTTTGCTGAGTGGTGATGGCCTTTAATCCTAGCACCCTGGAGGCAGAGGCAGGCGGATCTTTGTGAGTTTGAGGTTAATCTGGTCTACAGAGCGAGTTCCAGGAGGACAAGCTTCAAAGCTATACAGAGAAACACTGTCTCAAAATTAAAAAAAAAAAAAAACAAAACAAATCTAAACTCCCCTCAAAACAAACAAACAAACAAAAACAAAAGACAAATCATATATTTAAGTTAGCTGCTGAAAATTTTATTTAATTTTTTTCTTTGCTGGGTGGTGGTGGTGTACACCTTTAATCCTAGCACTTTGGGAGGCAGAGGCAGGAGGATCTAAGTTTGAGGCCAGCCTGGTCTACAAAGAGAGTTCTAGGACAACCAGGACTCTTACATAGAAAAACTTTGTTTTGAAAAACAAACAAGCAAAAACCAAAAAAGGTTAATTTATTTTTTTATTTGTTAGTAATTCAGCTTTTAAAATTACATTTACTTTTATACACATAAAAGTGTGTGTTCACATCACACAGAGGTCTGATCTCCAATATATACAAAGAACTCAAGAAATTGGACACCAAAAGATCACATAATCCAATAAAAAAATGAATTACAGATCTAAACAGAGAACTCTCAACAGAGGAATCTAAAATGGCTGAAAGAAACTTAAAGAAATGTTCAACATCCTTTGTCATCAGAGAAATGCAAATCAAAACAATGCTGAGATTTCATCTTACACCTGTAAGAATGACCAAGATCAAAAACACTGATGACAACTTATGCTGGAGAGATTGTGGCGGGGAAATGGGAACACTTCTGCATTGCTGGTGGGAATGCGAGCTGGTACAACCCCTTTGGATGTCAGTGTGGTGATATCTCAGAAAATTAGGAAACAACCTTCCTCAAGACCCAGTAATACCACTTTTGGGTATATATCCAAAGGATGCTCAATCGTGCCACAAGGACATGTGCTCAACTATGTTCATAGCAGCTTTGTTTGTCATAGCCAGAAACTCTGAACAACCTAAATGCCCCTCGACCAAAGAATGGATAAAAAAAATGTGGTACATTTATACAGTGGAGTACTACACAGCAGAAGAAAATAACGACAGCTTGAATTTTGTAGGAAAATGGATGGAGCTAGAAAACATTATTTTGAGTGAGGTAACCCAGACACAGAAAGACAATTATCACATGTACTCACTCATAGGTGGTTTTTAAACATAAAGCAAAGAAAGCCAGCCTACAATCCCAGAGAACTTAGACAACAATGCGGACACTAAGAGAGACTTATATAGATCTAATCTACATGGGAAGTAGAAAGTATAAAAAGACAAGATCTCCTGAGTAAATTGGGAGCATGGGGACCTTGGGGGAGGGCTGAAGGGGGGAGAGGAGAGGCAGGGAGGGGAGCAGAGAAAAATGTAGAGCTCAATAAATATCAATAAAAAAAATTTAAACACACACAAGTGTGTTCATATGTGTGCGCGCACAAATACGTGTCGTGGCACAATTATTGCAGTCTGAGGATAACTTGTAGGAGGAATTGGTTCTCTTCTTTCACCATGAGAGGTAGAACTCATATCATGTGACTTGGTGGCAAGTGTTTTTACCCATGAGCCATCTCACCAGCGCAATAGTTCAAGTTACTTAGTAGTCGCTGGATACATATGTATGAGCCTGAAGTTTGTCAGATCTGCTGATTTTAAATCAGAAATATTTTTCTTATGTGAAGTATATCTTTGGGCCTTTTATTCCCCAAAGGGACCAGCTAGTTTTGTCTCTCTTGAAAACATATTAAAACTAAATGCAGTGGCACATGTCTATCAGTCCCAGCACTAAAGCCCCGATACTTTGGAGGGTGTGATGGGAGAACTCTGAGTAACACAGATGTGTAGGTTGGAGGACTAAGAATTTGAGGTCAGCCTGGGTTACATAAGGAGACCCTGTTACAATAAACCAAATCATCAAAACAAAACAAAAGACCAGTAAGAGAAATGCTCCGTCTAGACAGATACAGCACTGCTCATTGCTCTGTGATGTATAGAGTTATCTTTGGTTTTGAGTTATACCTTGCTATTTACCTGGCTGACCTAGAATGCCTAAATTCCTCCCGCCCCGTGTGTGTGTGTGTGTGTGTGTGTGTGTGTGTGTGTGTGTGTGGAGGGGGGGTGGCACTCTTGTTTTTTTATTATAGATTTTTCTATTTTATATGTATGAGTGTAATGTATGCATGTGCACCATGCATATGTTGCTCTCAGAGGTCAGAAGAGGGTATCAGATCCCCTGGAACTGGACCTTGGGAACTGGAATTGTGAATGCTTATGAGTTCATGTATCAGAATAAGCCTGGAATACAGCAGGCTCTAATAAAGTCACTGAAAAAAGGCAGAAACTGTTTTACTACTGTTAGTTTAGTAGTGTCTATACTGTTATTAATAACTGCTAGTTAACTTCATAGTGCTAAACTCCATAAATAAAAGCAGTGACTGTGTGGATGTGTGTGTCCTCCAAAAACAAAAACAACCCACACCCTATCAGACTTGTTGTAAATCTGCAACTCTCTGTCTGCCTGTCTGTCTGTCTATCTATCTGTCTATTAATTATTGGTTCTTTGGGAATTTCACGTCATGCACCCCAATCCCAGTCTCTCTGTATTCACCCCTCACCCTTGTAGAAAAGCTAAAAAAGAATAAAAGTAAATAATAAAAATAAAAAAAAGAAAAAGTTTGCTCCTCCGTCTCTCTGCCCCTCCCCCCCCCTTTCATTTATCTCAGAGGGACTGGGAGCTGCTGCTGTGTACCGTGCAGTAGACCCTTTGTCCAAGCAGCTTTCCTTGCAAATGTTTGCTGTGTTACAAGTTGTTGGTCAGGTTCAAGGCCTCTGACTTTGGTAACCATCAATACTGGACCCCCACTCACATTCCTTCCCAGTATCCTGCTGTTGCCTGAGTCATGGAGATCCTATGGCTGTGCTTCCTCAGGACCAGTCCCTTCACACACTCCAGCAGGTTGTAGATCAGGTAGATGTTGGGTAGTGCCAACCCAGAGTTCTGGATGTGTGCCTGGGTGGCAGCTGAGTTGGTCAGTCCAGGGCTACTGGAACCGTTCCACTCAGGTGCCCATGGTAAGGGGTGGGTGAGCTTTCCCAAATATGGGGAGCCAATTCTATAAGGTGGTGTCGGGGGTCCGGTTCTTTCCTGGACCCTAATTTTATTTTTCTTGACCAGACCCCAACATAAACTGTCTCTGGACCGGCGTGGAGGTGCAGGAAAAAAGACACAATTCACATGACTTTATCGGGAGGGAGATTCTCCGTGATCCCTCATGATATCCTGAGTTCACATGCTGAAGAATTCTTCTCATTTTATTCTCCAAACAAGTCTTTATACCAAAACTTAACCGATAGGAAATACATTAGCATTCTGTTTCCTAGGTAACCAGATGAATGGCTTTCAGTCACCTCTGCATCTACCTCTCTGCTCTGTAAACTAGCATAGGCTTGAATCAGCATTTCTATCAGGCTTCCTCCAAATTACAAAGAAAGGAGCGAAACAACATCCTGACCTTTTGTTAGGTTAGTGACAGCGTGTCTGGCAGGGTAAGTGACCCATCTCAGGTGTGGCCTATGGCTTTAATTTATTTATTTATTAAAGATTTCTGTCTCTTCCCCACCGCCGCCTCCCCTTTCCCTCCCCCTCCCCCAATCAAGTCCCCCTCCCTCGTCAGCCCAAAAAGCAATCAGGGTTCTCTGCCCTGTGGGAAGTCCAAGGACCACCCACCTCCATCCAGGTCTAGTAAGGTGAGCATCCACGAAACTGCCTAGGCTCCCACGAAACCAATAGGTCCAGTAGAATCAAAAACCCGTTGCCATTGTTCTTGAGGTCTCAG
>NW_026068114.1:249123-252243 GCF_014885135.2 Alexandromys fortis
GCCCATCTCCCTTGAAACTTTTAACTTGGAATATTCCCCTGCTTCTTTATGTCACTGGCTCTACTACTATTTTTCTTTTGGGTTGCAAGACCATAGGTTTCCATACAGCTTTTTCATAAATCCTTCATTTTAGGTAAGCCTTCCCCCGTTCCCTCATATCCATCACTCCCTATCCTTCTCCATACTGGAGCCTTTCCACCCCTAGTATTTTCCTTATATACTTTCATCCTACCTTTATTTCACCCCCCCTCTCTCTTAATGATCAGGCATATTCTTAATAGATTATTTCAGTGAATTTTAATTTTAATTTTTCTTTCTGAGCAGTGCTAGGCAAACAGTTTGGAATGTATTTTGCTGAGTGAGTTATCAGTTTTAAAAGAAGTTTCCTTTTCTTATCTCTCTGTTTTTTTTTGTTTTTGTTTTTCTCTGTGTAACAGCCCTAACTATTCTGGAACTAGCACTTGTAGACCAGGCTGGCTCGAACTCACAGAGGTATACCTGCCTCTGCTTCCCGAGTGCTGGGATTAAAGGTGTGCACCACCATCACCTGACAAAGAAGTTTCTTTTTGGCTAAACAGGTTACATTTTTGTCTCTGACTGTTATGGTTCATATCAACATGTAGTTTTTTTTTTTTTTTAAAAACTCTTAGGGGGTCTGCCGTCCAACTCCCAAATAAGTATATGGAGACTTATTCTTACCTATGAATGCCCTGCTTTAGCTTGGCTTGTTTCTAGCCAGCTTCTCTAACTTAAATTATTCCATTTCTCTCTCTCTCTCTCTCTCTCTCTCTTTTTTTTTTTTGGAGACAGGGTTTCTCTGTGGCTTTGGAGCCTGTCCTGGAACTCACTCTGTAGACCAGGCTGACCTTGAACTCACAGAGATCTGCCTGCCTCTGTCTTCCAAGCGAGTGTTGGGAATAGAGGCGTGCGCCACCGCCGTCCGGCTATTCCATTTCTCTTTAACTGCATCCTTATTCTATATATTCCTCTTTCCTTCTTACTCCATGGCTGGCTGGGTGGCTGGCCCCTGGCATCTTCCTCTCCTTTTTCATTTCTCACTCCCCCCCCCTCTCGATTTATTATGTCATGCATGTATGCCTGCAGGCCAGAGAAGACCCCAGATCTCTTTAGAGATGATTTTGAGCCACCATGTGGTTGTTGGGAATTGAACTTAGGACCTTTGCAATCAGTGCTCTTAACCGTTGAGCCATTTCTCCAGCTCTATCCTCTCTCTTCTCCTGATCCTAGATTTCTCTTCCTGTTTATTCTTTTTGCCTGGCAGCCCTGCCTGTTCCTCTCTCCTGCCTAACTATTGGCTGTTCAGCTCTTTATTAGACCAGTCAGGTGTTTTAGACAGTAACATAGCTTTACAGTGTTACACTACATAAGTTACAAATACTACATAAGAGAATACAACAGATCTTTGCATGATGAAAAAATATTCCGCAGCATAAACAAATGTAACACATCTTAAACTAATATTCCACAACATCGATGCTAATGATTCATATTTTAGCTGAACATTGTGGCACACTAGTAACCTCAGTATTTAGAAAGTAGAGGCAGGATAATACAGAGTTTAAAAAACTTGAGATATGTAATATTTTTGGATTATTTGCCATTTTCTTTGTTACTGAGTTGTTGCTTTAAGGTAGGGTAAGCAAAAATACTATAATTAACTCTTGGGAGTGGTGAGGTGGCTCCATGGGTAAAGCACATTCTGTGCCCACCCAACAACCTGAGTTTGTTTCTGGAGCCTATGTTAGATGGATGGAGACCGACTTTACTAACTGATCCATCTTTTTTTCCTCAGGCCTGCCCCTTGTATCCTCTCATGTGGAGTTAGAGATGTGTGCCACCCTGCCTGGGTTTTGTTTACTTTTCCTCTCGGAGTTCTTACCGCTTAACTTTTTAATTTTTTTTAAAGAAAGTTTGGCTGATTGTCTGAGCTTGTATTCAGTAACACTTTGTCCTGTGACCTGCTTTTCTGTCTTTCTACACAATGAGTTAAAGGAGCTGGTTGATTACACTGTTTTGTTTGGAGTCCCTGGTCAGTGTTCAGTCATGGCCTGGAATGAAGAAATAAAATGAAGCTTGTGCGTGTCACTGTTTCTAGAGTATGAGGCTTGGAACAGAATGACAGCTGACAGTAGTCGTCTCTCTTGTTTTCCACTGCGGGCCCCTGCACAGCAGGCAAGTGGTCTGTTACTGCGCCGTAGCCTCAGCCTCAGCCTCTCAGCTTGTCTGGTTTGTCTTAGTAGCTAAAATAACATTTCCTTTTAAGATGTCTTCAATTCAGAGAGCTTACCTGGAATTTTGGCTTTTTATATTTTTTCATATAGGGTCTCACTCTGTAGTCCAGGTTAGCTTCCAACTTGTGGCAGTCCTCCTGCTTCAGTCTCCCAAGTACTGGGATTACAGGCATGAGATACCATGCAAACTTTTCTTTAAGTGAATGTTTGGATCCGTGAATGAGAAAGGTAAATTTATTCCTTTTTCCCAAGAGAGGGTTGGGAGAAACAAAGTCTGGAGGTCTGTGTCATGATGTTGAAACAGGTCTTTCCTGTCTTCAGAACTCAGGAGCTCTTTGCTTTGGAATTGAATGGATGCTCTTTCTTTAAATTAATATGTGTGTGTGTATAGTTACTAAAGATTTATTTTACTTTTATTTGTGTGTATGTGTGTGTGTTTGTGACCAGAGAGGGGTATCATATCTACTGGAGCTGGAGCTACAGGTGGTTGTGAACTGCCTGACCTTAGTTCTGGAAATTGAACTCTGGTCCTCTGCAAGAGCAGTAAGTGCTCTTAACTCCCGAGTCTTCTCTCCAGCCCCATCAGTTAGTGCTCTTGAGAAGGGAAAAATTACAGTGATTTTATTGTGAAGGAATGTTGAATTTTGTTGAAGGTTTTATCTGCATCTAAGTGAAATGATTGTGTAATTTCTATCCTTACGTCTATTTATGAGCTATGTTAACCTTATTGACTTATGTATATTGAACCATACCTTGCATTTCTAGAAAGAAATTAACTAAGTCAAGGTGTATTATCTTTATTTTTTGTTTTTGTTTTTCGAGACAGGGTTTCTCTGTATAGCAGTCCTAGCTGTCTTGGAACTAGCTC
>NW_026068114.1:258383-259363 GCF_014885135.2 Alexandromys fortis
TTTACTTCTTCTATTGTATTTCTTTTCCCTCTTGTTTTTTTTTTTTCTTCTTCAAGATAGGGCTATCCTGTGTAGCACTGGCTGTCCTGGGACTCACTCTATAGACCAGTCTAGTTTCAAACTCACAGAGATCTGCCTGCCTCTGCCTCCCAAGTGCTGGGATTAAAGGCGTGTGCCACCATCGCCCAGTTTGCATATGCTGCTCTTGAATAGGACTGGATTTGTATTCCTTACACCCACGTCAGGCAAGTCACCGCCTGTAATTCCAATTCCAAGGGATCTGGCACCTTCTTCTGGTACTCTGGGTACTGTACTCATACGTATTTAATCATGATGTACATAATAAATAAGATAAATATAAAAAAATAAAAGCTTTATAGGGTTTGTGCTTGCTTTAACAGCACATATATGTAGCACAAATTCTTGTTTTTGTTTTTTGAAACAATGAATGCTTAACTTGATTCTATGTGTTGTTCCTTTATTCACCATTTCATTAATTTCTGCCCTGGTTTTAATTTTTTCTTTACAGCTACTAATTTTGAATTTGACTTTTTTTGTAAAGACTTTGAAATATATTGTTATTTGTTGACAGGCTTTTTGTCCTGCCCAGTTCCTGCAATCATTAAGTCCCAAAGAAATCACATAGAGGTCTACATTAGTTATAAACTCATTGGCCCATCAGGCTTCTGGTTAACTCTTATAACTTATATTAGCCCATTATTCTTATCTGTGTTAGCCATGTTGCTCAGTACCTTATTCAGCGGGGCAGTCACACCTTGCTTCTTCTGTGGCTGGGCCAGGACTGCAGAAGGAACTTCCTTCTTCCCAGAATTTTCCTGTTCTCATTGACCTGCTTCTATTTCCTGTCTGGTTGTCCTGCCTCTACTTCCTGCCTGGCTACTGGCCAATCAGTATTTATTTAAAATATAATTGACAGGATACAGACCATTGTCCCACAACAGTTATTTATTGAGATCTTT
>NW_026068114.1:266688-272988 GCF_014885135.2 Alexandromys fortis
TTATTTTTGTTTTTTGGGTTTTTTTCGAGACAGGGTTTCTCTGTAGCTTTGGAGCCTGTCCTGGAACTAGCTCTTGTAGACCAGACTGGCCTCAAACTCATAGAGATCCGCCTGCCTCTGCCTCCAGGAGTTCTGGGAATAAAGGCGTGCGCCACCACTGTCTGGTGATCTTTCTGATTTTTAAAATATAAGTATTCATAACTGTAAACTTGCCCCTTAGAACTGGTTTTACTGTGTCATAAAGATTTCTGATAAGTCGTGCTTTCATTTTCTTCTTTACTCTGGGAATTTTAAAATTTCTTAAGTGCTCTCTTTAGTGACTCATGTGTCTTTCAGAAGTGTGTTGTTAAATCTTGAGTACTGTGTAGTTTCTTTGGCTTCTCTTATGTGGATTTCTAGCTTTATTCCACTGACATGGTAATTATTTCAAGAAGGGCATGGTGGCTCACCCTCAAATCTCATCGGCTAGAGGTAGAAGCAGGACAATTGCTCTGAGTTCAGGTCAAACATGAGTAACAGAGTGTTTGAAGCCGGACTGGACTACAATATAAGACCCTGTTAAGATTATTTTCTTTTGTATTTTTTAAAAGTTGCTTTGTGTCTTAAAATGTGATCTATTCTAGGAAGATTTCCTGGGCTACCAAGAAGAATGTGTACTTTGGGCTGGAGAGATGGCTCAGAGGTTAAGAGCATTGCCTGCTCTTCCAAAGGTCCTGAGTTCAATTCCCAGCAACCACATGGTGGCTCTCAACCATCTGTAATGAGGTATGGTGCCCTCTTCTGGCCTGCAGGCATACACACAGACAGAATATTATTATATACATAACAAATAAATAAAATACTTAAAAAAAAAAGAATGTGTACTTTGTATCCACTGGATGCAATATTCTTTAATGTCTTAATTCATCTGACCTGTGGTCCTATTAAATATCTCTTTTAGGGTTATGGACAGTGTTCTTTCAGAATTACTTTTACTTTGGTGGAAACAACTGGATTCTTGTTTCTTCCTTTTCTCAGTTGGCAAATTAGGAGTGATATGCTTTTCTTTTATAGATTTAATAGTAGGAATAACTCATGGAATGTTTTTGATAAGATTTTATAACCAGGGCTGAAGATGTAGCTCAGTGATTTAGTGCTTCCCTAGCCTGTATATGACTCTCGTCTCCAGTACTTAGAGCAGGGTAGAGAAAAAGGACAAAAAGATGACCATATTAGGCCATTTACAGTGGAAATATTGGGGGCCACGGAGTGCAGTGGAAAGGTTGGATAGATTTGCTGTATTAATGTGTGAGCAAGCACAGGGAAGATTTCCACAGTGCCGAGCAATTATCTTTGCTTTGCCGTCCCGCTCCTCATATACACTCTATTCTTGCAGTTCCCAGCTCCATATGTGAAAATATCAGAATGGTCCTAAGGCCCAATACCTGGGTAAGAGAAGTGGTGTGGAGAAAAGGGTGTATTTGCTTCCTGTTTGACCCATAGTCTCCCCCAAGTCACAGAAAATTTGTAAATGTAATTAAAATTACCTTTGAAAAATGTCATAAAAATATAGTTAGCCCATTTTTAGAAGTGTAAGGTAAATACTTAAAGTGCGGTATACTTGCAGTCTGTGTAGGGCATGGCTGTGTTGTGATCATAACTAAGAAAACAACAAAGTATTTGCATTATATTTTTTTCAGGGGTAAATGTGTACAGTTAGATGAGGGTTTGGGAATTGGAGGTTAGCAATAAAAGCATAGAGAAGAAGCTAGGACTGACATAAGCTGTAATCTTGGCATTGTCTGGAGAAAAGGATCCTGGGGCCCAGGCACCTGAATTTGAGGATGCAATGTCCACTTATTCTGGATTACCCTTCCAGTATGTCTGCTTTAAAAATTCTTAGTATTTTTAATTATTTAAGACAGGCTCATACTTTGTAGCCCAAAATGTTCAATCTTCTTGCCTCTGCCTTCTGAGTGCTAGGAATACAGATAGGTGCTACCATAACTACTTAAAAAGTGTGTGTGTGTGTCTGTGTGTGTGCACGTGCGTAAACTCAAGGTTGACATTTGGTGTTTTGTGCTATTGTTCTCTACTTTTAGTTTTTGGAGACAGTGTTTTTCATTGAACCTGAAGCTTATTGATTTGGCTAGGCTGGCCAGCTGGTGAACTTCAGGGATCTGCCTGTCTCTGTTTCCTCAGGGTGGATGTTATAGGTGGTGCCACACTTGTTTTTTATATGAATTCTGAAGATCTAATCTTAGGTCCTGGTGATTGCCCAGCAGTCATTTTACCAGCTGAGCCATCTCCCTTAGTCCTCTTCCATACCTGCTTATCTGCTTGTTAAGATATTCTGATGGTCTGCTTATTAAACAAATATATTTTCATAGTACTAGAAAATTGGTAGAAAAGCTTGATTGGTGTTTGTAAATGAAAGGATTATTTGCTACTTCCAAGTGACAGGAAAAATTATGTCACACTTTTACAGTTTAGTTTGTACATAGAGATATTTTGCTCATGCAAAGGAGCCTGGTTTTCAGAATGAACCTTGTCTAGGATTATGAAGAGAAGGTAGTAAACTTACGTATTTTCACTCAGTTCTTGATGTTTACATCAGTCTTCTCCTTAACCTGTGTTGTGAAATCTGAAGTGATTTGAAGTGATCTTTTATCTGCCACAGCTCTGAATAGCATTTTATTTTTATATATATTTTTTCAAATAATATATTTTATTTTTCTCCTCCCCCAACTCTAACCAGATTTTACCCACCTCCCTACCCTGCCTCCACTCCTGTGTCTCTCTCTGTGTTCCCAAAAAATCAAACCAAACCAAAACAAAAAATACCCTGCAAAAACTAAAAGCAAGCAAAAGACCAATAAGACAAAAAAAAAAATGCTGAAGTAAAACAAAAAAGTCCACAGATTGCCCCCCCCCCCCCAACCAACCAACCAACCAACAGAAAAACCGAGGAGCTTGTTTTGTGTAAGTTAGTTGTCTATTCCTGGGCTTGGCTGTACTGTGGTTGGTATCAGAGACAGAAATGCCATTAGCGGATGCAGGAACTTTGTATCATTTTGAACCTTAGCTACAAACAGAATGAAAAAGAAGAGAGGATAGAAAGCAGTTGGCCAAAGAATACCACCAGTATGACACAAGCGCTTCTTAGCTACAGAATACCCAGGCCTCCACTCTGTTACCAGGGAATGCCTGGTGAACATGTGTAGAACTCTTTCAATGTGAAACAGCTAGACCTGTATCTTGGCCAGTGGGACACGAACAGGAGTCCCTGATAAACCTGGAAGGGAGGAATGGAAGGGCAAGAGACACAAGAAATGACAGCAAGACAGGCTTTCTGATCAAGTTGCAAATTTTATTATTCCTCAGAAGCTGTTATGTAGCAAACAGGCAGAGGGGAGGGTGTCAGGAAAGTTCGGGTCTGCTGGAATTAAAGTCTGGCAGGTCTCTGACTGAGAAAAAGAGATATTAACTAACAAAAGAGGTGCTAATTGCTTCTAAAGCCTGCAGCCTGTTGTCTCACTAGGAGATAAAATACCAGGTTAATTTCCTGTGCGCAGAATTTACCCTGCAGAGGTGATAGAGGTGAATATTTTACTTAACTTGTAAACTTAAGATGGCTGTAAACAAAATACAGACCTTAAAATGCAGGTTTTTGCTTTTGGCAGACCTGGAGAAACCCAGCTTAGAGCGTCTAGATCTCGAATACCACTCTTGGACCGGTTATATCATACTCAGGCCTAGGACAATCAGGCCTTGAAAATCCATCTCATAATTGGAGGGAGAGTCNGGGGGGGAGTTTTCCAAGACAGGGTTTCTGGGTTTCTCTAGGTAACCCTGGCTGTTCTGGAATCACTCTATATACCAGGCTGGCCTCTAACTCAGAGGTCTGCCTGCCTCTGCTGTCCAAGTGCTGGGATTAAAGATGTGCTCCACCATACCCAATTTATCTAAAATTAACATTAATATTCATATAAAATGTTTTTTAAGAGGGAGAAAGGAGTGGAATCATCGTCCCTGGGAGGGTGTAATTTAAAAGAGCAGAGGGGATGCAGGATTTACATGACCTTTAATTAATTTTACTTTTTACAATAGCTCACAGTATGCCTGTTATGAATGTGTCTTGTTCTCAGTGTGGCTAATGGAGGATCCTGCTGATCCCATGGTCATCTGAAGTTTTCCATATCTAGTCCCTGTGTGACCTGTCCACCTTCATTCTTGTTCTTCCTAACTTCCAAACTTGCTGCTTTTATTACTTTTTTGGGGGGGGAGAGGGGACTGAGTCTCTTGTAGCCCCAGCTGGAACTTGCTGTATAGACTAGGGTAGCTTCAAACTCACAGAGACCCACCTGCTTCTGCCTCCCTGGTGCTGAGATTAAAGGTACGCCACCTTGCCTGGCCCCCTGTCACCACAGTCCTACATACATACATCATTTCCTTCATCATTGAACAGATTAATATCTTAGAATTCTGTCTTAGAAATACCTTCTCTGGGTCTTCTAGGCAAAATCTAAAATTTGTTTCTTTTTCTAGTGCTTACTTAAGGTATTTATTTTACAAAATATTACTGTTTCTTGATTTGATTGGCTTCTCCTCAAATTAATCTCGATGTGAGGAATAGCTCAATCACTTTTAAGAAAACATTTGGATATTTGAGTCACTATTTTTGTTAGAGATAGTAATAATTATATCAATAGCAGATAACCAACTTTAGTGTTCAGGAAGTAATTGGAACATTCAGTTGAAAATGTCTTTCTCGGGTCTGTTTGAATAGACAAAGCACACTGGAAAACTGTGGTAGTCTAAAAGGTGTATTCTTTCTTAGCCCCACACTTTGCTAGTATTTAAAGACAGATTTATTGTTGAAGGATGCGGAAACTAATCAGTGGTGCTGTTTCAGTTATTTAAATTCCTTTAAGAAACATGTATTTACTATTATTGTGTTGGGACATATGTGTGGAGATCAGAGCTCCTTTGTGGGTTTGACTCTCCCCTTCACTTTCATGTGGGTTTCTGGAATGGTACTGGGGGTTGCCTTGCTTGTGTGGTGTTGTGGTTTGGATGAGAATGGCTCCAATAGACTCACATGTTTGAACACTTGGTCTCCAGTTGATTGGGAAATGTGACTTTGTTGGAGGGAGCAGGTCACTGCTGGCATATTTGAAATTTCAAAAGACATTTTGAGTTAGTATTTTCTGTCTTCTGTTTGTGGATCAAGATGTGATCTCTCAGCTTTGCCTGTTGCCATGCCTTTGCTCCACCATCCTAGACTAACCCGATGAAACCATCAAAACAATTAAACCCTTTCTTTTTATAAGTCATGGTGTTTTGTCAGAGCAATAGAAAGCCAAGACACATGGAAAGTGCCTTTACCCGCATAGCCATCTTACTACCTTTAATTATTTAAAGTTTTATTCCTTAAAAGAGCTGATGATGTAACATTTTACTTGAAACCATTGCTAATCAGAATATAGATTAGAAAATCTGTGAATTGTGGCACTTGAAAGACTGAAAAATGAGGAACTCTGTGAATTTGAGGCCAGCATGGTCTTCAGGGGAAGTTCCAGGACAGCCAGGGCTGCACGGTGAGACACTGTCTCAAAACAAACACACAAACCAAAATATTAGAAATGTTTAAAGTCTCATTTCATTTACTAAGCTACACATTGATTTATACTGTGATCCAGTTTATCTTAGATATACATAGTACAAAATAGTTGTTTCTATATTTATCAGTACTAGTACTTTGTTTTGTTTTGCTTTTCAAGATAGGATGTCTCTGTATAACAGCTCTGGCTGTCCTAGAACTCACTTTGTAAACGAGGCTGGCCTCAAACTCACAGAGATTCGATTGTCTCTGCCTCCTAAGTGCTGGGATTAAAGGCATGCACCGCCACCACCTGATTTTTCTTTCTTTCTTTTTCTATCTTGATATAACCATTGGAGCTGCTGTTCTTTATCGGCTTTGAAGGAAAAATTAGATGATTAATTTTTTTCTAGTTAAAGAAATAATTAACTGTCTTAGGGTTACTAATGCTGTGATGAAACATGGCCAGTCTACTTGGGGAAGAAAGGGTTTATTGTGCTAATGTTTCCACATCACTGTTCATTGCCAAAGGAAATCAGGACTGGAACTCAAGCAGGGCAGGAACCTGGAGGCAAGAGTTGATGCAGAGGCCATGTAGGGGTGCTGCTTCCTGGGTTGCTCTTCATGGCTTGCTCAGATTGCTTTCTTTCTTTCTTTTTTAATTTTTTTTTCCATTCAAAAGTTTACACTTCCTCCCCTCCTCCCATTCCCCTCCTGCT
>NW_026068114.1:277826-278612 GCF_014885135.2 Alexandromys fortis
CCCCCCCCATCCAGGCCTAGGAAGCTTTGCATCCAAATAGACTAGGGTCCTAAAAAGCCAGTACCTGCAATAGAAACAAGTCCCAGTGCCTTCATCAATGACTTCTCAGTCAACCCTCATTGTCAGTCACATTCAGAGAGTCCAGTTTGATCACGTGCTCATTCAGTCCTGGTCCAGCTGGATTTGGTGAGCTCCCATTAGAACAGGCACACTGTCTCAGTGGGTGGACCAACCCCTCGCAGTCCAGACTTCCTTGCTCATCTTCTCTCTCCTTCTGCCCTTCAACTGGACCTTGGGAGCTCAGTCCATTGCTCTGAAGATGATCTCTGTCTCCATCTTCATCTGTTGCTGGAGGAAGATTCTATGGTGATATTTGAGATAATCATCAGTGTGATAGTGGGGCAAGGCCAGTTCAGGCACCCTCTCCTCTGCTGCCCAAGGACCTAGCTGGGGACATCCCCACGGACACCTGGGATCCCCTCTAGAGCCAAGTCTCTTGCCAACCCTAAAATGGCTCCCTTAATGTAGATAATCTTCTTCCCTGCTCCTATATCCGCCCTTCCTCCATCTCCATCCTCCCACTCCCCCAAGCTCTCCCCAGTATTTCCTTTCTTCCTTCTCTCTCCCTTCTCCCCTTCCCCCATCCCTACCCCCGCCCCTACCCCCACCCCCATGCTCCCAACTTTTGCCCCGCGATCTTGTTTGCTTCCAATTTCCAGGAGGATCTATATATGTTTTTCTTTGGGTTCACCTTGTTATTTGGCTTCTCTAGGCTTGCAAACTATA
>NW_026068114.1:279894-284574 GCF_014885135.2 Alexandromys fortis
TTTTTTTAATGTTTACAACATTCTGCCTCGATGTATGCCCGCACACCAGAGAAGGGCGCCAGATCTCAGTACAGATGGTTGTGAGCCACCATGTGGTTGCTGGGAATTGAACTCAGGACCTCTGGAAGAGCAGCCAGTGCTCGCCCTTAACTTCTGAGCCATCTCTCCAGCCCCAAGAAACAAAATTTTAACACTCTCCTTTATTCTCTCAATGAGACTTAGGTAGCTGTGAAACCATTTTGTAAATATCTTATGAAATCCTTTATTTCCAGAGTATATTAGAAAACAAACAGCCTGGAAATTAGCAAATACATACATTTCAGAGCTAACTTTAAATGTTTTTTTTTGTTTGTTTGTTTTTTGTTTTTTAAAATGGGGCTAGAGAGATGAGCTGTTAATAGAACACATTGCTCTTGCAGGGGCCTGAATTCAGTTTCTAACATCCACATGGTTCACAATCATCATAACTTCAGTACCAGGAGATCCCCTGTCCTCTTCTGACCTCCATGGGCACCAGACATGCACTTGATGCACAAACACACATGCAAGTAAAATACCCATAGACATAAAAGAAGTAAATACATGTAAAAATGTTTAACGTTTTTATAACATTTTGTTTGTTTATTGTGTATGTAGGTGTGTGCATGAAATGGCACAGGTATGGAGGCACAAGCTGTAGGAAGTCTGTTCTTACTGCTGTGTGGGACCTGTGGGTCAAACTTAGATCATCAGGCTTGACAGCAAAGTTCCTCTGCCCTCTGAGTCATCTTGCCAGCCTGATCATCAGCTTCTGTACTTTATGATATTCTAAAAGCTACATGGTTAGGTTCCTAATGAAATGAAAAGCTTTTATTTATTTATTCTTTTCTTTTGTAGGAATATATATGTCCCAGATGTGAATCAGGCTTTATTGAGGAAGTGACAGATGATTCCAGGTATTGTATAAGCTTACGAGTAAACCAAACATTCTAGTATCAAAACTGTTTTCTCCTAGTATTGTCTGAGTGGATGGGAAGGAATTCCTTTTGTAGCTTACCTTCTGCTGGAGTAGAGACCGTGAGTGTGTGTGTGCACATGTACATAGACTCGAGCAAAGAGAATCTGGAAAGCAATGTGGTGATATGATTTTACCCATGACTCCTTGATTGTGTCACACCTAGGAAACCTCTAGCCATAGCAAAATAAATCCACTAAGTTTTCCTTCATTTCTTTGGGAGTCCTCTTGGATTACTAATTAATTTTTAATGACTACTCTGTTGCCTGAAGTTAAATTACTGTCACACATATTTGGTGGGCTGTGGAGTGATTTCTCATAAGGACTCTAATGAGACAAACAGTATATTCTAACCAGGGAAACTGGGCCACGCGTCCTTATGCAGATGAAGATTAGTGTTGTCAAGCTTTGCCATCTTGCTGCTGAAATATTAATATATGGGCTTGTTCTCTTGGCTTTGGTAAAGGTATAATATTGATTAAAAGGGAAATATTTTCTCTAAGTGATAATATATTTCTTGATTTTTATGAATAAACCATGTAATAATTTAATTCTAGCATTTGACCAATTGATGAAATACCAACTGCTTAAAAAGAATTTGTAATCTGAAGTCTCTTAATCTTGGAGTGGCTTTGGAGGTTTATGCCAGTTCATAATTCCTTTACATTGCTATTGGCAGAATCTAAAGTTGAAGGTCTCTTCCACAACCAGAAAAAACCTGCACATTTTAAAGTATGTACTGTTAGTTTTACTGCACTAATGGTTGATGATTCTATATGTAAATGACTTGAAGCTTCTGGGGCAGTGTGTAGCATGGGATCTAGTTTGGTACAAACACTTGAATGTTGATGTATTGGTTTTGGTTTTAAATAACATAATAATGCCAGCATTATGCCTGTGAGATTAGCATGACAGCAAAATTAGCAGCGTGTGGATGGCATGTTAACTTTGGATTTTTTCTTATTTGTGCTATTATAATTGCACCAAATATATATTTAAGGCATTTATGCTCTGCATGTGTTGAATAAAAAGTTTACTGGTTGTAGGGGAGTAACTTATGGATGTTCCCCTAAGTTTTAAAATAGTAATTCAGATTTCTTTAGACATAGAGAACTTTTATACAAAGTACAGTTATACCTGAGTATAATGACTAACTACAAGCTGGATACTTGGGGACTATGAAGTCTATTGATTCTATTTTCACTCAGTTCTTCTATTTGTGCCTGTAGAGGTCAAAGACTGGCAACCATTCAAATGTCAATCTTTTGGATTTTGAATGAAGTCCCCCCTCCCCTTTGGTTTGGTTTTTCAAGACAGGGTTTCTCTACAACTTTTTGAAGCCTGCCCTGGAACTTGCTCTATAGACCAGGCTGGCCTCGAACTCCCATAGATTCACCTGCCTCTGCCTCCCAAGTGCTGAGATTAAAGATGTGTACCACCGGGCTGGAGAGATGGCTTAGTGGTTAAGAGCATTGCCTGCTCTTCCCAAGGTTCTGAGTTCAATTCCCGGCAACCGCATGGTGGCTCACAACCATCTGTGATGAGGGCTGGTGCCCTCTTCTGGCTTGCAGACATACACACAGACAGAATATTGTATACATAATAAATAAATAAATATTTTAAAAAAATGTGCACCACCACCACCTGGTAAAATCAGTACTTTTAATGAGGGAAGAATTTTATTCTTAGACTTGGAGTCTTTCAGGCGATGAATTATTATTCTCTTCTATAAAATTTATAAGTATGTGCTGACTTTGTACTTAGCAGTTGCAGGGATTAGTAGTAGATGATAAAAATGAGCTGAGCCTGATGCTGTAAGCCAGAAATTCTAGTCACTCAGGAGGCAGAAGCAGGAGGATCATAGGACCATAAGGCTTTCCTGGGCTATAGAGTTCCCAGGCCAGCCTGGGCAACTTAGACCTGGTCTCTAAAGAAAAAGTAAAAAGGGAAATAGAGCTCAGTGGTAGGAGTGTTTGCCTTCCCTGTGTGAGGCCCTAGGTTCAACCCTAGTATCAGAAAACAAATCCCTAGGAGGAAATCTGCATGTAAATATAAGCCATGAGCCCTGTCTGCCTCCAGAATACTAGAGCACAGCTTGTGCATTGTCTTAAGGTTTGTAAATTTTATTAGAATATTGTAGTTTTATCATCCCTTTTCTTAGTTCTTTTGTTCTTAAGGTGCAGAAGAATTTTAAAGAAAAGAAATGTTGAAAGAGTAGAGTAAAGGGGAGTAGAGCTCTACAAGATAACAACTGAATTTCTGAAATCAGGAAGTAAAGACGAGAGAGAAGCCAGGCAAGGTGGAACACACTTGTAATCCCAGCACTTGGCAGGCTAAGGCAGACAGGATCATGAGTTTGAGACTAGTCTGGGTTACATAGTAAGTTCAGGACCAGTTTGAAGTATGTAGTAAGGCCGTGTCTCATAGAGAAATCACACACCTCCCACTCACTCCACCCCACCACTCAGGAAAGGATGAATCTTAGAAGCCTATTAGGTTTGTACAATAAAATATCTATGCAGTCATGCACTATGGAATCTGGTGGTTCAATTACTTATTTAGTATTAGATGTTACCAGTACTTTGTTGCACAATCGAAATAATTTTTTAAAAAACATTTTTAACTTCTGATAGAAACACAGTATCACATGGTTTCTTGTCAGAGTAAGGCTTGAGAATGAGTACAGAAAGAAAAATAATTTGCTTTTGGTTTTAGACTAACTAGGGTGTGTTTGTTTTCCTAGTGAGCTCAGCACAGTGCCTGGACTGATATTGTAATCCTGAAAATGAAAGTAGTTTGTAGTAGTTTAAAGGTTTTATTATTAGGATGGATGCTTGTATTTATTACGTGAAGAGATATCTAGCAGTTTTTTTTTGTTTTGTTTTGTTTTGGTTTTGGTTTTTCGATACAGGGTTTCTCTGTAGCTTTGGTGCTTGTCCTGGAACTAGCTCTTGTAGACCAGGCTGGTCTCGAACTCACAGAGATCCGCCTACCACTGCCTCCCAAGTGCTGGGATTAAAGGCGTGCACCACCACCGCCCGGCTTCTAGCAGTTTTTGTGATTAGTCTACCCTCCTTTCTCAAAAGGTTTAGCCAGTTTCTTCTCTGCAAATTTCATGGGCAGTGGGATTTAATTTCTTCCTATTCTTTTGGGTCCTTGAAAAGAGGTATTTTGTCACTTAGACATGTGCTATTAATTGAACAACTTTTGTTTTGGAGTTATAGGTATATGCCATCACAAGGTTTTCAGAGGTGAGGAATGCTTTTATTATGTAACACCTGACAAATAATAAATTCATATATATGAGGTATTCATAATAAAGCACAGTTTTTGACCTTTCAGTTTATATTTATGAAGGAGGGAAGGGCTGAAATTGTTGAGGGAAATTCTAGCTATTTATAACATAACAGAACTTAGAACCAGAGTCAGAGTACAGAGGATGTGGAGGAGTCATATTTGGTTGCTGAGTTCAGAACTGGTTAATGGAGGGTGTAGCCTTGAAGGGTGGGTAGGATAATCTAAGAATAGGATAGCCTATTCAAAGAAGAAATTCTTTTTTGTTGTTTTCCCTTCCCTTCCCTTCCCTTCCCTTCCCTTCCCTTCCCTTCCCTTCCCTTCCCTTCCCTTCCCTTCCCTTCCCTTCCCTTCCCTTCCCTTCCCTTCCCTTCCCTTCCCTTCCCTTCCCT
>NW_026068114.1:284791-339336 GCF_014885135.2 Alexandromys fortis
TTTTTTTTTTTTTTGACATCTCTGGCTGTCCTGGAACTTGCTCTGTAGACCAGGCTGGCCTCAAACTAACAGAGATCCACCTGCTTCTCTTTCCTGAGTGCTGAGATTAAAGTCATGTGCTACTACTACCTGACTCAAGAAATTGATACGAAACTCTTCTAATCTACTAATCTATACCAGGCCCTTTAGATTACATATTTAATAATTCCAGAGGATACTAACCTCGGCAGTCTTAATCATATATCTGGTTGAATGGTTTCATAGTGAAACATTTTGTTTTCTTAGACTCTCTGAGGATACTTTTCTTCCCTTGCTAGGCTAACTTTGAATTGTTACTGGCTGTGAACATTTTCTTTCTGTTGGATGGCCTTTTCCCCTAAATTTCCATTTGATATAGCTTTAATTCATTTGAAAACCACTTGGTTTTGTTGTCTGACAATTTTCTTTTGCCTATCTGTTACTGTTTTATTTAAGATATTCTCACAGAAACAGCGTCTTTGGCAGGTGTCCTGTAGGGCTGAGTTACTTTTCCTTATTGAGCTTTGTTCTCATTTTCCATTCTATATTTAGCTCTGGGAAGGAGCTCATTCCTGGGAAAAGAATCACCACCATTGCTGTTTCTCTTTAGTTTTTTAGGTGGTGCTGGCAGCCGGATAGACAATAGCACAGCAACACATTTTGCAGAGGTAAGTTTTCCTTTGACTGTAGAAATTGCTTAGGAAGTGGGTGGGGATTAAAGTAAGGACAGCCCACATGGAAGATAAACTGAACGTGTAAGAACACTGTGGTCAAGGGTACCCCGGAAAGATCTGTGTCCTCAGTAGCTAGGGATTGGGCATGTTTCTTCTGAGAAGAACATTGTAGCCTGTAAGCTGTCCTATTTCAAACCGGGTTCTGTTTTCTTTTCCTGCTGCTGTTTTGTGTATATGAATTAGAAGCTTGTGCTGTTTGCAAATCAGTGCTGCAGCCTCTGTAGCAATGGCAACCCTGAATGAATGCTATCCAAATTAATAAAGCAGTTTTCAACATTGTACAATACTAGACTTTAGCATTTACCTTTTGTTAACACAGTAGTATGGCCCTTTCAGATCCTAAGATGGGACCTTTGGTTAATTAACTACTATTTCTTTATATAATGTGGCATCCTTATGTTGAATCTCCCCCACCCCCCTTCTCTCTCTTTCTCTGCCTGAGGCAGGTTTCATATATGGTCCAGGCAGGCCTCATACTCATTTTGTAGCATTGAACCCATAATCCTTCTGCCTCAGCATCCCAGGAACTAGAATTATAGGTATATGGCAACATGCCTAGTCAAAAAAAAGAGACAATAAACAAAATTCTGAACTATTATTTGGAAATAGAATACTAGGGCATTAGTCTATGTCCTTGAATATAATTTATTTTTTAATTAGGAATACTTTGGTTATTTACATGTTTTTCATTGATCTCTTTTTCTTTGGGCTGTGTTTCTTTTACCTGTTTCTTATACCTGTTGTTTCTTTTGAGAAGAGGTTCATAAGGTTTCACTCTATTGCCTAGGCTTGTCTTGAACTCATGAGCTCAGCTGATCCTCCTGCCTTAGCCTTTGGAAAAGCTGGGATGATAGACATATGCCCTTATGCCTAATTCTTAAGCTGTTCTTAGTTATACAGTTGAATGGTGTTCATAGTCCATGCTTTTAGTCATTTAGAGACTTGATCCTTTGGGAAAACCTAGTTCATTGGATAGCAAATACTACTTTCTTCTGTTACTTGTGTATCTCTCTGTTGCTGGGCATGGAAAGATGGTATATAACCAAAACAAGTTTTAATGTTAAATTTTATATTCAGAATTATGGGATTAAAAAAGGTTTGTTTGTTTATTATGTATTCATGTATGCCTGCAGGTCAGAAGAGGGTACCAGATCTCAATACAGATGGTTGTGAACCATGTGGTTGCTGGGAATTGAATGTAGGACCTCTGGAAGGGCAGTCAGTGCTCTTAATCTCTGAGCCATCTCTCCAAGCCCTGATTTTCAATTTTTATTTATGTGTTCTTTTTGCTTCAGAATCATAGTCTTTTCTAATGTAACTGAAGTGCCAGGAGAACCAGCCAAATATTTTGATATCTGTGTGCAAATTGAAAATTTATTGGTAGTGTGTTTGAAGAGCAATAGTTAATAAGTCCACAAATCACTGAATTTTTCTCCTTTTGAAAATTATCTTAAGACCTGTATGTGACTTCCTCTCCTTTTGATGACATTATAGTCAAGAGTTGTGTTAAGTATGTTTCCTTTTGCTTATGGCCTATGTAATTCCTAACATCTAGTTCTGTGGTTTTCAGTGACTCTTAACTGCTTTAAGATGAGTTGATGTGCCAGTCGATGGTGGCGCATGCCTTTAATCCCAGCACTCGGGAGGCAGAGGCAGGCAGATCTTTGTGAGTTCTAGACCAGCCTGGTCTACAGAGCTAGTTCCAGGACAGGCTCCAAAGCCACAGAGAAACCCTGTCTTGAAAAACCAAAAAAAAAAAAAAAAAAAAAAAAAAAAAAGATGAGTTGATGTGACTATAACTCAGGACAGGTCATGTATTTGACTGCTCATTTTTATTTTCTTGTTGATAGATTGAGAAGCATTTAAAGTATATTCTGTGAGGCCAGCAGTCTTCTTGATTTCGGCATTTCCCAGGGTGTGCTATTCCTAGGAACATAGACCATCAGTTTCTGATGGTGCATATGCAGAAGAAACTTCACTTGATTTTCTTTGTTTGTCCTCTTTTAAGAAATGGAAATAGATCTGTCGGTTTTGAATGTATGATTCATGAGGAGGAGAGGCATTGAGTAAGAGGGAAAATAAATACATGCGGTCAGCATTCTAACTTTAGTATTGCTATATCTGCCACTATGGCGTGGGCCATCCTTCAGGTGTTAATTTTGCAGAAGTGATGGTTGCGAGTTCATCACTTAGTTATCTTAGTTATCAGTGACAGACAAGTTTGTAGCAAGGATGTAATTATGCCCAGTTTTCTCTTTGTAGAAGTCTCTTGTCACTATTTCTCAATATTTAATTTTATCTTTTTTTTTTTTTTTTTTCCCCTTTCTGAAGACAAGATCTCTCTATTTAGCTCTGGCTGTCCTGAAACTCACTATGTAGACCATGCTGGCTTCTAATTTCCAGATTTACCTGCCTTTGTCTTCTGGTTGCTGGAATTAATTTCCTCCCTTTAAAGTGATGTTTTGCATTTTATAACTGGAAAAATGTCTTTATAATATTATAGAAATTCCCAGTCTTTATAATATTATAGAAATTTGAAGGATTAGATGAGAATTGTTTTGGTAAGTAGCCCTTCTGCCAGAAGTAGGGGCAGGAAGCCAATGTCTGGTTTCCTTGCCTGCACAGCATTACACTGTAGCTGAAGAACAAATTTAAACACATGAGGTGGGTGAGAAGACAGAATACAGAGAGTATCCTGAGCCTCCTGTGGGGGAGTATGTATAAAGTACAGCCTAAGGATGGTCTTTTAGTCTCCAGGAATGATCGTGTACAGGTGACTAAGAGCAGACTCCAGAACCAAGTTACCTGACTCCAGATCTTGGGTGTGCAACCTACTAACTGTGTAACTCTAGCAAAAGTTCTCACAGTCTTTCTGCCTGTCTGTGAGATTGAGTAAATTAACACATGCTAGGTATGTAGACCCCAAAATCTGTCCTTCATAAGGGGCTGTAGATTAGAGCCATGAGTGTACTTCATGGAGAAGGGGTTTAGATTTAAAAAAAAAAGTAAGAAAAAGATCTTTCTCAAAATAGTATTCTTAAGCTTTATGTTTTTTTTTATGCCCATGTATCTGGAGATAAAACCTTTTAGAAGGAAGTTATCTAGAGCAGCACTTCCCTTCACTGTTCTAGTGGTTATTTTACCAAGGGTTTGTGCTTGATTTTATTGTGTTTTTCTTTAGTGTGTTGGTTAGACAATTAAATTATTTTTCATAATTAGCTGAATTTCTAAATGGATATATAGTTTTTATTTTTAAAAAATTTAATTTTGCTCCAAAACCACAGAGAAACCCTGTCTCGAAAAACCAAAAAAAAAATTTAATTTTGTTTCATGTGCATTGATGTTTATCTGCATGTATGCCTGTGTGTGGGTGTCAGACCCCTTGAAACTGGAGTTAGAGACAGTTGTGAGCTCCCGTGTGCTGGGAATTGATCCTGCATCCTCTGGAGGAGAAGCCAGTGCTTGTAACTGCTGACCCATCTCTCTAGCCCCCCTAAATAGATATATTAGAAAAATCTGAGTCCAAGAAAATTTCCCAAATATTTAGTATTTATTTTCCCTTCTGGGGAGGCTGGAGTGGGGAGGGCAGCTGGGTGAGAAGAAGACAGAGGAGGCTTACCAGTTAAATAGCGACAGAGCTTGAGTAATGTGTGAGGGCTAAGGAGGGTGAGTCTAAGATGTCACAGAAGTTTGGAGAATGAGAGAACATTGCTATTCTGAGGTTGCTGATGATAACCTGGTAAGTGAGCACACAGTTCCCTGAGGACTCGCTGATTACTTGAACGTCTCTGATTAATACCTGGTGACAGTGAGGTCACTTATCAGGACAGGTCACTTTTGTGCAAGAAAGCTTTTGGAACCAGGGGTGTAAGGCTTAGGATAAGGCCCTGCTTCAGTGTCCAAAACACGCACGCACACACACATACACACACACACACACACACACACTTATACAGTACACTCACATACACAGTCTCTCTCAGAGAGTGAGGAGGGAGGGGAAGGAAGAGCGTCTCAAAGACACACAGAGTGAATTGACTATGGCTGCTGCCTCAGATTGGCTAAAAGTAAGATAAAAGAGCTTTCAGGTATACAAGAGGATGGGTTGCTCTGAGAAGTTTATGTAAGTAAAATTTGTTCCGGTTGCTATATTCGCTGTCACGATGGTCAAAGACTCTAATCCTGTGGATCCAGAACCCCCAAATTAAATGCTTTCTTTTATAAGTTGCCTTGGTCATGGTGTAGTTACGATACAAAGTGGTACTAAGAAATGTCATATTGCTGTAATAGACATGACCATGCTATTTTTGGGGGAAATGTGGGCAACTTTGTCACTTTGTTCTAGGGAAGTGGTTTAAGGATGTAAGCCTGTAAGTGGAGTTTGAAGGACAGTAGTGCTGAGAGAAGTGTGGACTGTGGAGGCCCTGCTCAAGAAGTTTCAGAGGGGAGCAATATTAGCAACTGGTCTAGAGACCATTCTTTTGATATTTTGACAAAGACTGTGCCTGTATTTTGCCTTTATCTGAACAATTTGCCCGAGGCTAGGTTGAAGGGTTTTGTACAGATTTCATTGGTAGATTTTAAGGCGGACTAAAGAGCCACAACAAAGGAAAGTTTGTACTGACTGTGACTCAAGGAGGGGCCAGGTACCATCCCAAGCAGGCAGCAGAACTTGCCACATTGTGGTTCTGGTTTTAGAGTTTGGAGAGATACAGGAGTACAGGGGCTGTATAGTCTTCCTCCATGGTTAAGGAAAGCTGCGGAGGCCAGGCGTGTGGCAAGGGAGTCCCTGTCTGGAGGCCTGAACAGGCTGTTGTGTGAAACTGTGACAGTGAAGCCTGGGTTGTGTTGGCGATCCTAGGATGGTAGAGATGCCAGCACTGTGGGATAGACAAGAATTGCAAGCAGGGAGTGCAGTCATCTTAAGACAGAGAAGTATGTTGGGCAAAGCTGGGCAGGTAGAGCGGCATGGAGTTACAGGAGTGGGGTTTGCTCTGCTGGTTTTCGGTCTGCTGGTTTTTGGTCCAGTATTTCCTCACTATGTTCCCTTTTCTTCCCTTTTGGGATGATGATGTGTAGTTTGTGCCATTGTATATTGGAAGTGTGTAATTTGCTTTTGATTTTATAGGGGGTTATAATTAAGAGATTGCCTTGTGTCTCAAAAGAGAATTTGGACTTTTAAACAGTCTTGAAACTGAAAAACTATAGAGATTTTCTTCCCTCCCTCCCTCCCTCTCTCCCCCCTTCTCTTTCTTTCTTTCTTTCTTTCTTTCTTTCTTTCTTTCTTTCTTTCTTTCTTTCTTTCTTTCTTTCTTTCGCTTTTGTTTTGAGACAGGGTTTCTCTTTGTAGCTTTGGAGCCCGTCTTGGCACTTGCTTTGTAGACCAAGCTGGTCTTGAACTCACAGAGGTCTACCTGCCTCTGCCTCCCAGATTGCTGGGATTAAAGTTGTGCGCCACCACCACTCAGTGACTGTAGAGATTTTTGAAGATGGACTGAGTTCATTTTATATTATGTTTTGGCTACACACCTATGGGGGTCAGGGAGTGGAATGTAGTGGTTTGAAGAGAATGATACCCATAGGCTCATATATTTGAATGCTTGTTCCACAGTTGGTAGAATTGTTTGGGATGGACTCAGACGGGGTGGGCTTTGAGGTTTTTTTTTTTTTTTTAAAAAGCCATGTAGTTCCCAGTTAGTCTTTTTCTCTTTCTCTCTTGTGCTTGTGAATCATATGTGAGCACTCAGCTACTGCTCCAGCATCAGTCCTGCCTGTTGCTGTGCCCCTGCCATGATGATCAAGGACTTTAACCTTCTGGAACAATGAAACCCCAATTAAATGCTTTCTTTTATAAGTTGCTTTGGTTATGGTAGTTCATCATGGCAATAGAAAAATTACTAAGACAGATAATTTGAATGTGAAAGTATGCACTGTTTTGTGTGTGTGTGTGTGACCTTATGTAAATCAAACATATGTGCACAGACAGATAGACACACCTTGGTAAACTAGAAATCAGTAAGAACTGCCTTTCAGACAAAGTGCAAAAAACAGACAAACAGACAAACGAAAACTCTACTGTTAATACAGTTATCAGTGAAAGACTAAGTACTTCTCCTTTAGGATAGAGAAGACCTATCCTATATAATATAAGTTATTTAACATTATACTTATGTAGCTAGTGCAATAGAGTCACAAGCTAGTGGTACAGAGTGACATCTTCCCTGGAAAGAAAGAAGTAAAACTGTCTTGATTTGCAGTGAAATGTTCTGGCTTTATTTTGTTTTTGAGACTTGAGCTCAAGGCTATACTGGCTGTGAACTACATCATGTGCAGCTGAGGGCTGGCTCTGAACTCCTGATTTTTGTGCCTTTCTTTCATGTGCTAGAATTACAATTGTACACTACCACGTCCAGATTTGAAGTGTTCTTTTGTGTATGGAAGTACTACTACTAACAGTACTACTCCCTTTGGGGTTCATTTTCTTTCAAATGTGATGGAATTTACAAGAAAGCCATTAGTACCTGTGAGTGTGTTTAACAAGGTTGTAGGATAGATAGAAAAATAAGTTTGGGAGATTCTCACTGTCCCTTTTGGTGCGTGCGTTCTCTCTCTCCTGTTCGCTTTCTCTGTCTCTCTCCTCTTCTTCTCTTTCTTTACCCCCTCTAAGTAATAAATATCCAATTCTATTCTGTAAAAAAAAAGAAAAAAAGAAAAATAAGTTTGGGCTGGTTAGATGACTCAATAGTTAAAATGCTCCTCATGAAAACCTGATTACCTGAGTCCCTGGATCTCATGGAGGAAGGAGAGAACTAACTCCCAAAAGTTGTCTTCTGACAGCCATGTGCACACTCTGGGATACACACACTCACACGCACATGCGTGCTTCCCAATAAATAAACAATTTAAAAAAATTATTTAAATTTATTTTATGTGCATTGCTGTGAAGGTATCAGATCCCCTGAAACTCAAGTTACAGACAGTTGTGAGCTGCCATGTGGGTGCTGGAAATTGAACCTGGGTCCTCTGGAAGAGCAGTGGGTGCTCTTAACCACTGAGCCATTTCTCCAGCCCAATAAACAAAAAATTTAACTCAGTTTATTCTATATACTAGCAATGAACAATTGAGAATTGAAATTATAAAATATGTTATTTATTGCCATATGTAGTGGCATACACCTTTAATCTTAGCACTCAGGAGGCAGAAGCAGGTAGATCTCTGAATTCCAGGTCAGCTTACTATACATAGTTAGTTCCAGGACAGCCAGGACTACAGAGTGGGACCCAGTCTCAGGGGAAAAATACATTGTTTGTAGTAGTATCAAAGTATGTAATATTTAAGATCCCAAGTGGGAAAACTATAAAATATTACTTCTAGAAATTAAAGAACATTGAAATAAATGGAGAAAAATCTCATTTATGAATCAAGTGGCAGTAATTTTAAGATAGAATTTATAAATCCTGACATTGTGGCACATGCCTTTAGTTCAAGCACTTTAGAAGCAGAGGCAGGGGGGTATCTGTGAGTTTGAGGTCAGTTTGTTCTAACAGTCTCCTCAATTCATCTACTTTCATGTTCTTGTTTTTTTTTTTTTTCCTTTTAAGACAGGGTTTCTCTGTGTGTAGCCCTGGCTATCCTGAAACTCTGTAGACAAGGCTGGCCTCCCAATTCTAGGATTAAAGCCATGTGCTACCATTGCCCAACCCAAAATTTTTTGTTATATTAATTTATTTGTGTGGGTGTGTGCTGCAAGTGTGAGACCTTACACATGCTACTGTGCATGTGTGCAGGTCAGAGGACAACTTGTGAGAGTTGTTTTTTCTCTTTCCACCATTTGAGTCCTTGTCGAACTTAGATCATTAGGCTTGTAGGACAAGTACCTCCCCATTCTCTCCTTTAATCTTTAAACTGTTTCCACTGATAAACAAAAGCATGCGATATTTATTTGTCTTTTTGAGTCTGACTTAACATGATGGTGTCCACTACCACCCATTTGCCTGAAAATGACATTTCATTCTTCTTTATGGCTTTCTAAAATGACTTTGTATACATATATACATTGTTTTACGCTATTTTTTTGTGATGGAAATTTGGGGTGATTCTACATTGACATCACAATAAATATGAATGGATTATCATCTCTTTTTGTTGTTGTTTTTAATACTTTTATTCCATGAGACAGGTTCTGTCTATTTTTTTTTTTTCAAGACAGGGTTTCCCTGTGTCCTGGCTGTCCTGGAGCTCACTTTGTAGACCAGGCTAGCCTTGAACTTACTGAGATCAGCCTACCCCTGCCTCCCTAGTGCTGGGATTAAAGGCCTGCACTACCACCACTCAGCTGAGAAAAGTTCTATTATGTAGCCCTGGCTTTCTGAAATTCATTCTATAGACCAGGATGGCTTTGAACTCGCAAAGATCTGCCTGCCTTTGCTTCCTGAGTGCTGAGATTAAAGGCATGTGCCATCACCACCTAGTGATGTATGTACTTCTTAATGTGTACTTGAATTTAATTTACACATTTTATTGAGAAATTTTGCATTTGTGTTAATCAGGGAGATTGATCTATGGAGGTTTTTCTTTTTTCTTTTTCTTGTTTGGTAACAGTATAATACTAGCTTCATAGAACGAATTTGGTAATGTTCCCTTTCTACTTTATGGAATTTTTTCAAAATTGCATTTTTATTTCTTTTAAATTTTATTTTATGTATATGGATGTTTTGTCTGCATGTACACTTGCACATCAGAAGAGGGCATTGTATCCTACAGTTATAGATGGTTGTGAGCTGCCATGTGGGTGCTGAGAATTAAACTCAGGACCTCTGGAAGAACTGCTGAGCCATCTCTCCAGGCCTATTTTGTGGACTAGTTGAGGAGCATTGGTTTTAGTTCTTCAAAGATCTGGTATGACTGAGTGAATTTGTCCGGTCCTGGCCTTTTCATTGAAGACACTTTCTTACTATTTCAGTAGCATTATGTTATAGGAGTGATTAAGTATTTTTCCCTTTTTCTTTCTCTTCTTTTTCTTTTTTTTTTCTACAGAGACTTCTTATCCCAGACTGGACTGGAATTCTCTTTGTAGGCCAGATTGGCCTCAAACTTAATGGAAATCCCCCTCCCCTGCCGCTTTAGCCTCCCAAAGACTGAGATTACAGGCCTTGTCACACCTGAGTTTACATTGCCTCTTGGTTTAATTTTTATCCATAGATATCTAGAAATGTATTAATCTCATCTAGATTTTACAATTTATTGTGATATAAATTTTTAAATATTTCACAGTGAATCCCAAGGTTTCATTGGAATTTGCTGTACTATACCCATTTTGTCTCTAATATTATTTATTTGAGTATTCTTTCTTGCTGACTCTGGCAAAGGGTCTGTCAGTCTTACTTATCTCTCAGAGAACTCTGTTTCATTGATTCTTTTTATTGTTCTTAGTTTCTGTTTTGTTGTTTCCTACCCTGATCTTTGTTATGACTTCCTATGAACTGATTTTGAATTTATGCTTTTGTTTGTTTAGAGACAGGGTTTCTCTGTACACCCATGGCTGTCCTGGAACTCACTCTTTAGACCAGGCTGGCCTTGAACTCATAGAGATCTGCCTGCCTCTGCCTCCCAAGCACTAGGATTAAAGGTGTATACCACCATTTATTTTGTTCTTATTCTTTCTTTCTAGGACCTTGAGGTGTATCATCAAGTCATTTACTTGAATTATGTTTTTAATCTAAGCACTCATATGTTCCCTCCTAGAACTGCCTTCACAGTTTACCAAAGCTTCTAGTACATTGTGTTTTCATTTGTTTGTAGGAACTTTATACATTCCTACATCTTTTTTTTAGTGAGCCATTGATCAATCAAGAATGCTTGTTAATCTCATCTTTTTTATAAAATGTGTTGTTTCTCTTGCTATTGATTTCTACTTTTATTCAATTATGATCTGATAAAATATAAGAAATTATTTAATTTCTTTTGTATTTGTTAAGAATATTTTTATAGTCTAAAGCATGATCTGCTTTGGAGAAACTTCCATGGCTGCTGAGAATGTGTGTTTTGCTACTGTTGGATAGAATGTTCTGTAGAGATTTGATGAGTGCATTTGCTCTATGGTACAGTTTAACTCTGAAGTTCCTTTGTTGAATTTGTTTAGATGATATATCTGTTGATGGGAGTAGGTTATGAAGTTATTAGTGTTGTTTCTGGATCTACATGGTTTTTTATATCTAGTGGTGTTTTCAAACTGAGAGGAATTCACACACAATATAGTTCACTGGGGGCTGGAGAGATGGCTCAGAGGTTGAGAGCACTGGCTGCTCTTCCAGAGGTCCTGAGTTCAATTTCCAGCAACCACATGGTGGCTCACAACCATCTGTACTGAGATCTGGCGCCCTCCTCTGGCATACAGGCATACATGGAGGCAGAATGCTGTATACATAATAAATAAATCTTAAAAAAAAAAAAGAAAAAGAAATTACTCAGTTTTAGTATGTTCGCACCATCTTATAACCATTACCACTAACTCCGGAGCACTCACACATCACACTCTCACACACATGTTCTCTCTCTGTCTGTCGTCTGTCTTTCTTGTGTATGTGTTTTTCCTCTGGTACCGTCCACATTTCTTTTGAGATGGACTTCTATCAAATAGGCCAGGCTGGCTCTTTGGCCCCAGGGATCTGCCTATCTTTACTTCCCCAGTGCTAGCACAATTCCACACTTGGATTTTTTTTTTTTTTACTTTCTGGGGATTGAATTTAGGGCCTTGTGCTTGGAACTGATTGGAAGGAACAATTTCTCTAGTCCCCAGAACTTTTTCATCGTCTCTAATCTTCTAACCGTTTAATTTATACTTATTATTTCTGCACAGTTCCCCCATATTAATCAACCACCAATCCATTTTCTGTTTCTGTGTAGAACAGTAACCATAAATGAAATCATAATATATGACCTTTTCTGATGGACTCTTTTCTACTTAGCATGATGTTTTCAGGTTTCATCATGCTTTAACAGTGCATCGCTGCTTCCTCGTTGTTGTGGCTGCACAGTACATTGTTAGGCACTCACTTTTTTCCTTTTAGTGCTGAGAATCTCCCAGCTTCAAGCCAAGCCTATCTAGCTCCTTGTGACTATCTAGTATTGTGTGTCTATCAGCTGATGGCCACTGGGTGTTTACTCTGGGACTCTTAGGACTAGTGCTGCTATTAATGTATTTATACATGTTTCCTTGAACTATATAGTTACCTTAGTTTTAATAACTAATAGTGAGATTTTTGCTGTTTAACTCTGAGGAACAGACTTTTAACATTTTAAGTATGTGGATGTGATTGTAGTTGGCTCAGAGAAAGTTCTGCCAAATGGAAGATACCATCTATCCTGTTGGTTATTTTGTTTATATTTTAAGAGATTATTTATGTATTTTTGTGTGTCTCTGTGTGGGTGTGTGCATGTGTAGAGGCCAAGAGAGGACCTGTCATCCTGCCGCTCTCTGCCTCTTCCTTTGAGGCAGAGTTTTCTTGGCTAGGCCAGAAGCCATCAAGCCCTAGTGATCCTCCTGTCTCCTCCCTCACTGCTTGCTGGGATGTCTAGCTTGTTACATCCAGGCTCCAGTCCTCACTGTGGGGAAGTGTACTCAGCTGCCCCAGCTTTCTCTCGTTTATAATGACGCTGGAAGCTTTATCTTATTACTTCTATGGAGAGTAACTTATTTTGTTGTCTTTCAAGACCAAATTTGTCAAACTGTGACTCTTTTGAATGTTTTACTAAGACTCTGTAATTGTTCACTGTTAGAGTCTACTTATATAAGTTGTGTCCTGAAGACCCAGTTCTGTTAATGAGCTTTCTCCCCCATATGCTTGTGTAAGTCTGCTCTGAGACAGATGACCTGAAACTATTCTTATCCTTAGTGTTGCTTTGGAATAAAGTTCTGAGAGGTACTCTTTTATTCTTTTTTCTACAGTTTGGGCACACTGTCATCTGGGGAGGAAAGTAGGCTAGAAATACACTAGTACTATTAGTTTGACCAATTTGCATTTCCAATCAAGTAGCAAAGTTCCTCTGCTAATGTTGAAGGTGCTTTGAGTTTTCTACTTTATTAGTCGTGATAACAATTAACAGTAATGTAAAGAGTATAGTTAACCGAACTAGGAGATGGCTCTGTGGCTAAAGTACTCAGTGAGGACTAGAGTTGGGATCCTAAGAAACCAATGTAAAGGGAGAAGAAGAATCATTTTCTTTAGTGGTGTAGCTACTGGCAAGGTGCCCATGCAGATAAATCTGAAATAGCCTCACTTGTGAGCAACCATGCTGAAACTCAGTGGGTCACCAAAAACACATATACAAAAGAAAGCAGTAACAAAAACAAAAAACAAAGCAGAAGGGACATTAAAGTAGAAGGGACAGGTTGGGAAGAGTAAGAGGACAGCAGAAGTGAAAAAAGGACAAAAGAATTTAATGGGGAGCATCTTAGGTAGGGTTTCTATTGCTGTGAAAAGACACCATGACATGGCAACTTCTAAAGAAAACATTTAACTGGGGTGGGTAGCTTACAGTTTCAGAGGTTCTTCGTGGTGGGAAACGTGGCAGCATGCAGGTAGATATAGTGCTGGAGGAGTAGCTCAGAGTCCTGTATCTTGCAGGCAACAGGAAGTTGACAAACACTGGGCAGTATTCTGAGCATGAGAAACCTTAAAGCCCGCCCCCACAGTGACACACTTCCTTCAACAAGGCCATACCTACTCCAACAAAGCAACACCTCCTAATAGTGCCACTCTCTATGAGATGATAGGGGCCAGTTACACTCAAACTACCACAGGAAGTGTGTATATATGATAAAATACATTATCTACATGTACTACATGTTAGTATCTACATGTACTAACAAACATTTTAAAATAAAAGTTTTAAAAAGCCAGTGAATTGTAAACAAATATTTGGATAGCAGTTACTTCTGGAGGTTGTGAGAGGGATATGTAGAGAATTTCAGTAGCTTTAGAGCGGTAAGCTAATAGATGGTTTATGGACTTATGATGTATTTTAAACATTTAATTCATATGTTATTTTGCATATATTGAATATAGTATGATGATAATCTTAATTCATCAAATTTACATGACATACTGCTACTGATAAGAATGCTATGGCAGTATCCTGAAAATACAAGTCTGTCTCCTTTGAGATAGCCTTAACTAACATATTATAATTTCTGTATATATTATATGAATATAATATAATTCTGTATATATATGTGAACTTCTGAATTATATTAATTATCTGCGTGACTACAATTCCTAACAGTTTAAGGGGAGAATGGTTTATTCTGGTTCATGATTTCAGAGTGTCGTAGTTCATCGTAACAGGGAAGACATCGTAGGACAGCTCAGTTCGTGATAGTAGGAGCACGTTGCAGAGACTGTTCACTCCAAAATAGGAAGCAGAGAGACAGCTGGTTCCACAGCCACCCCATTGTCCCCCAAGAGGCTGTGTGGGATTTTTCAGCTTCTAACCATAGCAGTTTCTTTTTCCCTCCTGGGGCGGGGGTATTTTTGGGATCGGTATCTATATCTTCCTACTTGAAAATAAAATTCTTGTGAAGCAGAAGAGTCTTTTTCTGTAAAAACTTGTTCTGCACTGGAGAGATGGCTCAGTGGTTGGGAGCATCTGATGCTCTTGAAGAGGATTGGTGTTGGCATTCCTAGCACAACAGCCTGTAACCTTAGCTCCAGGGGATCCCACACTCTCTTCCAACCTCCTTGAACACTGCACTCATGCATGCAAAGACACACAAAGTTGAAAACAATCTTTTAAAATGTTATTTTACCTTTCCTTTTCCCCTTTGCTTAGTGATTCTCCTCCCAAACAACCTTTCTCCCACCCATGTTAATGATGAAAATGTGTACAACAGAGTGCCTTTATCACACACAGCCACACTTGGCACAGCGCTGACACAGCTCCTCTCTGATGTGAGTGCCAAGTCAAGAGAAGGATTTTATAGACACCTGTCTCTACTTCGTGGTGATGATGTGTTCTTTACAATTGGAGAAATGTATTTGCTTTGTTGAGAATGTAGACTTCACTTGTGACAAAACACCAAGGTATACTATTGATCTGAATTGTTAGTTATGCATGGAATGGATGTCTTTGCTTACCTTTAGCTCATATACTTCTGAAGGGGAGAATGACCAGAGGCAGGTTAAGAAAAGGACCTAGGAATTTGTTTGTTTCCTTACATATGAAGAAAATTCATTATTTCACATTTTAAGTTATTTATTTATTTGATTATTTATTTATTTATTTATAATCAAACAATGCTAGGGATTGAGCCAAGTATCTTCCTCATTCTAGGCAAGTGCTCTCTCACGTAGAATTAGGGAAATATATTTCACTGTTTTGGAGCTGTTGAAATTTCAGTGTTAAAAGTAACTTCTTTTCTTTTCCTAAAGTGTGTTTTCTTGTTTGTTTATTTTTTTAAACTGATTTTTACTAGCTCTGGGACCGTCTGGATCACACAATGATTTTACAAGATTTTAGACCATTTCTAACTAGCAGTCCACTGGACCAAGATAATAGAGCCAATGAGAGGGGTCACCAAACTCACACTGACTTTTGGGGACCAAGTCGGCCTCCAAGGTTGCCAATGACGAGAAGATACAGGTCTCGGGGAAGTACTCGTCCTGACAGGTCACCAGCTATTGAAGGGTGAGTTGTTGTTTTGAGTTCTTTAGAGATTGTTTCAATGAAGGACATACTAGCATAATCTAATCTTTATAAGGTCCTCAGACTTACTTTTGTGAACAAGACAGAAGTAGAGACAGGATGAAAATGAAACTAAATTGAATGTTATATTCAAGTATTGCCAGTTAAGGATTGGTGATAAAGTAGAGAGTGATAAATCTAATATACTCCATTTAGCATTTTTACTAATCTCGAAGATGAACACCGAGGGAATTTATCAATATTTTAGAAGAAGATGGGTTTGGTAGCTTATGCTTAAGCATTTGGGAGTCTGAGGAGGATCATGAGTTCAAGACCAACCTGGGTTAAATATTGTCTCAAAAAAGAATGCAGTGGCACATACTTTTATTCCTGTAACTTGAGGGCTGGCTTGTTGGGGTTTATATCCTACCCAGTTCCCACAGCCGGCAAGTCCCAAAGAAAATCACACAGGGGTCTCCATAAATTATAAACTGATTGGCCCAATAGCTCAGGCTTCGTATTAGTTCTTATTATAACTTACATTAACCCATTATTCTTATCTATGTTAGCCACAAGGCTTAGTACCTTTTTCAGCAGGGCAGGTCATATCTTGCTTCTTCAGTGGTCTGGGCAGGACTGTGGAGGAATGTGCTTTCTCCTTCCCAGAATACTCCTGTTCTCATTGCCCCACCTCTACTTCCTGTCTGGTTGCTGGCCAATCAGAGTTTATTTAAAATATAATTGACAGAATACAGAATTGTCCTGCACCATATTCCTAGCACAAAGGGAGGCAGAGGTAGACAGATTTCTATGACTTTTTGGCCAGTCTGGTCTACAGAGTGAGTTCAAGGTAGATAGGTAGGTAGGTAGGTAGATAGATGAATGGATGGATAGGTGGGTGGGTGGGTAGATGAATGGATAAAATGAAAAAGTAAAATGAAAAAGTTTGAAAGATACCAAGAGGCATAGCAAGTATATTACATAGTATTGGAGTCCGTCTTAGTTACTTTTCTATTGTTGTGATAAAATACTATGAGCAAAGCAACTTATAAAAGAAAGTATTTAATTGGGCTTATGGTTTCAGAGGGTTAGAGTTCATCATATCAAGACAGCACAGCAGCAATAGTAGCCATGTTGCCTGGAGTGGCTGAGCTTACATCTTGATCAAAGAAATGGTACAATGAGCTAAAATCCCAAAGCCTGCCTTCAGTGACAGGTCTCCTCTAACAAGGTCACACCTCCTATGCTGCCCAGACAGTTCCACCAATTGGGGGCTATTGTCATTCAAACCACTACAGAATGCAAAGATCAGAATTAAATAGATGAGAACAGTGGATTAATATGACATCCCTCTGTCATTCCCTGCTTAAAACCAGTTTTCATAGGCTCTTTACATCTACCCAGTAGCCCAGGCTGGCTTTGAACTCCAGTCCTCCTGCCTTAGGCTCCCATTTGCTGGGATTATAGGAGTGTGCCACCAAGCCTGCTTTATATTACATTTTTGTTAAAGGAAAGGGAATTTTTCTTCTACTACCTCATACTCTGTACTAAGAAAATTCCCTGTGTCACCACATGCTTTTTGCTCACAGATGTAAAGAAAGCTGGATGAGTATAGATTTAACTTTTTATTCTGTACTGAGAGGTGCCAAGGTGAATGGTGTTGAGGATGGATCTGTGATTAGCCAATCAGTGACACTAGAATAAATGATATGTTTGAGTGGGGTGTGGTGGCATATACTTGTTACCCCAGCTCTTGGGAGGTGAAGGCAGGAGAATCTGGACTTCAAGGCTAACCTAAACTATACAATGGCTTTGAGACCAGCCTAGACTACATGAGCCTTCAGCTAAACAACAAAACAAAACAAAAACAAAAGCAAACTAAGCAACAACAGAAAGCAAGTGTCAGGTGAATTGTACTGTACAGTCAGCATTTTTTCAATGCATAGCAATCGTGAGGTTTTTTATTTTATTTTACTCTCATTGTAGGTGTTCTCTCAAAATGGTTTGTACATTTTGGTCATTTAAATTATTTCTTAATTCTTTCCTTTGAATAATCACGATTGTATTTCTTTATTTTTATTTTATGTACATTGGTGTTTTACCTACATATATGTGTCTGTATGAGGGCATTGGATCCCCTGGAACAGGAGTTACAGCTGTGAGCTACCATGTGGTTGCTGGGAATTGAACCCAGGTCCTCAGGAAGAGCAGCCAGTACTCTTAACCACTGGGCCATCTCTCCAGCCCCAACCCACCATTTTTAATTTTATTTAGATGTTGTATTGTTGTTGTTGTTGTTGTTGTTGTTTTTCCAAGACAGGGTTTCTCTGTGGTTTTGGAGCCTGTCCTGGAACTAGCTCTTCTAGACCAGGCTGGTCTCAAACTTACAGAGATCTGCCTGCCTCTGCCTCCCAAGTGCTGGGATTAAAGGTATGCGCCACCACTGCCCGGCTTTAAATATTGTATTGTGAAATGAACCTGCATGATTTTAGATGTCCAAACATAATTGACTTTATAGTCAGTCGTTTTTTTTTTTCCACTTACTTTTTTTTACCAAGTAGAGACCATTTCTTGAAATATGATCAGAAAATAACAGATTATGTTTTGAGGGTTATTGAAATAGGGAATTGGCATGGAACCCATTTTTCACTGTTTGGACGCCACAAGTCTACTATAAGGAATCTGTTGTGCATCTCCCAACACACACATACTTTCTTATAAATAGCCAAGGGGAAGTCTAGTTTTTTACTTAGTAAAGATGTTGTACTTTCAATTGCTGTCATCTGCCCTCCAGTTATGGATGGAAAGCATGGCTGATGCCAAGGAGAAAGAGTGGAGGATGAGGAGGGACATGCTATATTGAATTGCCAGTCTCTAGAACTCATTGCTTATAATTCATCCCGTTAGACTTAAGTTCCAAGAAGAAAGCAACCATTATTCCTGCCATAACAGGTTTTGTTTGTTTGTTTAAGGCAGAATGTTGCCATGCCTTGCCTGGAGTATCCTATGTAGCCCAGACTGACCTTTTAATCCTCCTTCCTCTCCTCCCTGTTAGTATAGGGATGAACCACTACACCTGAAAACTGAACTTTGGAAAAATAATAGGGCATATATTAGGAACTGTATTAGTTACTGTGTACATTTCTGGGATAGAATACTTGACAAAAGCAACATAAAGGAGGAAAGGGGTTTGCTTTGGTTCACAGTTCCAGGGTGCAGCTCATCACGGTGGGAGGTCATGAGGGTAGGAGCCTGAGGCAGCTGGGCACAGCTAAGGCAGAGGGATGGGTGCTGCTGCTCAGTTTTCTTCTCATTTTTATTCAGTTCATGCCATCAGCCCATGAGATGTGCCACCCAAGTCCTGGATGATTTTCCTACCTCAGCTAAATAAGCCGAATCTAGATAATCCCTTACCTAGAGATTTGTTTCCATGGTGATTCTAGATCCTGTCAAATCGACAAGATTAACCCTCTTGGGAACCAAAAGCAAACCCCCTTTAAAAAGAAATTGATTCACTCTCACTAAAATCAAGAAGACAGGAGTAGCTACTGCTAAATACCTTTCAAAAACTAAGAGTCATTGCAGGGTTGGAGACCTGGCTCCACAGTTAAGAGCACTGGCTGCTCTTCTAGTGGATTCTGGTTCAATTTCCAGTACCCATATGATGGCTGGACTCCGATGTAACTCTAGTTCAGGGGATCTGATGCCCTCTTCTGGTTTCTATGGACACTGCATGCCCAGACATCAGGCAGGCCACACACCCATATACATAAAGATAAACAAATTAGAAATAAAAATTGTGTGTCATTGGAATACTTGAACTGGGTGTGGAAGATCTTCCAAGATGGTTTATTCACTTGAGTATTAGCAGTAGTCCTTAGTTTCCTCACTACACAGGTCTTTCCGTGGTCCCCACGACAACTGGCTCTTTTAGAGTAAATGATCCAATAGAGACAGAGGTAGAAGGAAAAAAAATCATGGTACTTTTTGTACCCTAATCTTGGAAGCCACACAGTCACTTCTGTCATATCTTGTCTGCAAGATGTAAATCACTACTAAGTCTAACCAAGTTTGAAGGGAGAGAAGTAGTGAATAATTTGTAGACATATTTGTCCCGTGGTTTGATACTGTCAGAGTTATGTTGATTAGCTTAATGCCCTTGTTAAGAAGGAAACGGGTCCAGAATGCCTCTGGGTCAGCATCCTTTGAACCTTTTCTCATTAGTATCAGAGACCCAAGGAAATGTTTTGAGAGCTACGTCATAACATCAGCTTTTTTTCTAATCTAATTCATAAAAGTAGTATTAATTTTGAAGATGGAAGAATTCACAAAGAGCACTAATGGACACATACTCCAGGCAGTGGACTGATTTCTGTTGCTATCTTTGTGTGATGACTACTGGAAACAATTGAGTAGTCAGCCATGATTGTCTATAGAATATTTCTGTGTATTTTATATCAGTTTTTCCCTCCTTTAACAGAATAATACAACAGATCTTTGCAGGATTCTTTGCAAATTCTGCAATTCCTGGATCCCCACATCCTTTTTCTTGGTGAGTGATCATTCTTTGTATTATTCTTCTTGAGTAGTACCATTTTAGATGCTCTCGTTTCTGTATCATAGAGAAGGAAAAGCTGCATAGGTGAGTATATGGATGTGCCTGGGATGTTGGACTGCTATTGTTTGCCAAACCCAAACTCACTCAGAACTGACTTTTCCTTGTGGATGCTCAGGGTGGCTGTCCTGGTCTTAAGATACTTAGGATATAACTGCTTCCTTTTCTGTCTTGCTCTGAGGAGAATGTCGAAGTGGAGAATGACATGGTCCCTACCAGGCTTGTTATCTGCTTTGTGAGTTTTCCTTATGGACCACACAGGAAGATTTTGTGCTTTAAGAACTTTTTGAAGTTGAAAACATAACATTCTACTTTCTTTTCTCAAAGTGAGAAAGTTTCTTAAAACAAATCAAAGACACATAGTCTAGTGTCAGAATGACACTTAGGCATGGCAGGAATCAGACAGTGTCTTCTAAGAACCGTCTTTCCTCTAGTTATTTGTGACTTCTAACGTTGCTATAGGAGGTTTTCTGTTCAGAGGCACCTCAGTCCTTCCCCACATTTATCCCATTTTATAGCCTCTGGTTACTTTAAATGTGATCTAGCTAGAACCTGTGCCTTTATCCAAGGTACTGCACCAACAGCACTAAGAAAGAAGTCCGGCCAAGTCTCTTTGTAAGTGCTGGTCATAATTCACAGGAACTGTTATGGCTGCTTCTCTAACAGGAAGTCCTTACTATGCAGGACACGTGCGGCCTCTTTGAATGAGGGAGGTCTGCTGTAGATTTGGGGCAGCCAAAACACCTTTCTTAACCCATGAGCAGTGAGCTCTTTTTATTCTGGGATATTATATGGCATTTTAGATGGCTTCACATTTTATTCCAGTTAGGTAAAATTTATTGAGAATGGAAGCACATCTCTAGATAACCTGGTCGGCCTTTCAAATACAGAGACTTTCTTTGCCTCACGATTCTAGAGGACTAGTGACTTTTCAGCTCTGAGAGAGCAGTGTCCATTGCTAGTTCCCCCAGTGCTATAAGGCAGAGCCCGGCCACCCCACCTAATCCTGTCTGTCTCATCTCACGTATAGGAGCGGGATGCTGCACTCCAACCCTGGCGACTATGCCTGGGGTCAGACAGGGCTTGATGCCATTGTAACCCAGGTGAGGAGCTGCCTTTTGAGAGGGTGTCTGTTCAGTGTGTCTCATGGTTCCACAGGCTTCCTGCATTCCTTCTGCTACTTTCTGAGATGGCAACCACTCTGCTTTCACTGATATTTTGAGCTTTGGGTTTCTTTGTTTACCAAATGGATGGATGGGCTATGGGTCCAGCCTAGTTTCCATGTTCCTACTAGGCAGCAGGGGATTTCTGGAAAATGATTTTACCTCTAGAGGAAGTAAAGACTTCTCCTGTAACAAAATAATATATTGCAATTTTGTCCTCTTATTTAGTCCTATGAGGAACAGATGCTTCACAGAAAAATAGGGGTTCACATGTTGAAGCAGGGGTTTCTGCTAGACAGAGCAAAGTAGAGGAAGGAAGCAGAGACAAGATCTTTCCATGCTGTGTGTAATTGCTTCCACTGGTTTATGTTCATCTTTACTGGACTGGTTTTCATTTCCTGGGGACTGGAGAATAGAAAGCATGTTGTCTATTTATTAGTCTTCTCACAGACAATAATGTACCCAGTTCTTGGCTTTTTGCTGCTTTTCATACTCCCACCCCTTCCTTCTGACCAAATGAAATTTTGAACCAGTTAGCTCTTTTTATTAGCTGTAATTTATTCAAGACATCACAACTCTTGGTATCTGAAATTAGCTTTGTGCCCAAAGCTGAGCCTTTAGGCTAAGAGTCTGTCTTAAAATCTTGGCTTACACTGGTGTTGCTCTGACATTTTGAAGCAGCTGTGTGTTCCAGTACCTGGAAGGGGAGGCTGGCTTCTTGGAGTTCTGCAGAAGTTAAGAACAGTGAGCATCCTTAATGCTTACACTGTTTGTTCTCAGCTGGATGGCTCCCTCTTCAGTTACTAAGATAACAAATATTGCTGCTTTTTCTTTTTGTAGCTTCTAGGACAGCTAGAAAACACAGGTCCCCCTCCAGCGGATAAGGAAAAGATCACTTCTCTCCCAACAGTGACAGTAACTCAGGAACAAGTTGGTAAGTTATTTTCATATTTATTCTGTCATCCTAGAACATCTGATCTAATATTTAGTACATTTCTATTCTAAAGCTACCGACTATGGAGAACCTAGTTAGCATGCCTGCTTTCTAGGACCCATTAGAAATAAAGAGATACAGTCATTTATAAAAAACTTGATTATAATTAGTACAAGAACTTAATATTGGAAGCAAAACTCACTAAATTATTTAAAAAGCTGTTGGAAATGGTGTTGAGTTCATGATACCATGGGGAGAAGAAGAGGACAGATCCAAGGCTGGGGATTTGTTTCCCATGTGAGGTGCTGTCAGGTAAATGGAGACAATGTTTGAAAACACTTTTCCCTGAAACTCCTTTTGCAGTCTGAAGGTCTCCCGCAACAAGTCCCTCCTTTCCCCATCTGGTCAGACTCCCTCTGCTTCTCACATCAGAGTCCACTCCAGAGCTAATAAGAGCTGTTTATTAGAGGAGTAGATCTGGGGGAGAGGGGAAGTGTGGGGGAGACTAGGAGGAGTTGAGGGAGGGGACACTGGGTCAGTGTGTAATGTATGAGAGAAGAATTAAAAAAAAGTGGTAGCCGGGCAGTGATGACACACACCTTTAATCCCAGCACTTGGGAGGCCGAGGCAAGAGGATCTCTGAGTTCGAGGCTAAACTGGTCTATAGTGAGAGTTATAGGACAGGTTCCAAAGCTACACAAAGAAACCCTGTCTTCAGATGCCTTGATCATCGTTAAGTCCTGGAGTATAGCTCAGACATTAGATACTGTTAAGCAGATTTCTGTGGTTCAGAATTTGACCCTTAGAACTTTCAATGTAGTAGCCATTTTCTCTGAGGGAAAAGTCTTTTGTTGGTTGGTTTGGAGTCCCGAGTGCACTTGTCTCCTGTAGTTCTGTGGCACCATCTCCTGGTACAGCCTTTAATTAACAACTTGAGAGGACCCTGGCCACACTAAAGAGAGCACAGTAAGAGAAGAACAGGATAAAGGTGGTTAAAGCACTGAATGGACTCCACTAATGTTGCTGAGAAGAGTCCCTCAGTTATGGAGCAAAGGTTGCCACTGTTTTCTAGGCAAAAACTGGCGGTCAGATGCTGTCATACATTTGGGAGCATGTTTTCCCTGTTTTATTTAATAGACAAATAAGTTTCTGCTCTTTTGTTTGTTTTGTTTATTGAGACGGGGTTTCTCTATGTAGCCCTGGCTTGGCTGTCCTAGAACTCACTTTGTAGACCATGCAGGCCTTGAACTCAGAGTTCCGCCTGCCTCTGCTTGTGAGTGCTGGTATTAAAGGCGTGTGCCACCACTGCCCAGCATCTGCTCATTTTTTTTAGTTTTAAAAATTATATTTATTTTGTATCTTTGTGCACATGTACCACAATACATGTGTGGAGGTTAGAGGATAACTTGTGAGGGTTGGTTTTCTTTTCCTACCGTGTGGGTCCCAGGGATTGCATTTAGGACATTAGATTTGGTGTCAAGCTCCTTTATTCTCTAAGTCACCTCACTGGGACAACTCTGCTAATTCTTCTAATCTGTTATTCTAAGAACTGAGTCTACTTTATGATTCCTGTTAGGTTTATTGGAGTTAGCCCTATTTGTTGTTTTTTTTTTTCTTTTTCTTTTGTCTTTTTTTTTTAACAGAAAGCAAACTATCTTTTTCATTTTACACACCAATCCCAGTTCCTATTCCTTCCCCTTCTTTCATTCCCTTCACCTCTCCCCCACCATTTTTATGTCTACTGCCATTTCTGTTTCCATTTTGAATGAACTTCTTACTTCTTATCTGCCTACCTCCTAGATATAACTCCCCCCTTAGTGTGTGTGGGGGGGCATCTTTATTAATGCATTTCTTGGGTTGTAGGAGGCAGCTTGTTTGGTTTTGTTTTATTTTTTTTTATTTGTTTGTTTTTGATTTAGACTTTATAGCCCAGGTTAACCTTGATCTTCTATGCTGCTTGTTCTCCAGTGCTGGGGTCAGGTCTGCAACATAGGCCTGGCTCTTGGTTGTTTCCTTCCTTTTGCTTGTTGCTTTAACACACACATCTTCTTCCCACAGATACGGGTTTAGAATGTCCAGTATGTAAAGAAGACTACATAGTTGACGAGAAAGTCCGGCAGTTACCCTGCAACCACTTCTTTCATAGCAGCTGCATTGTGCCGTGGTTGGAACTGGTGAGTACAGCTGGCTCTGGGCTGGGATGAGGCTGCTTCAGAGGACAGATGAAGTTGCAGTTCAGAGAGGCAAGCAAATCAAATTTTAGCCTCCTTGCCTGGCTCCTAGTGTCATGTAGGTTGTTTTTTTTTTTCCAATTATTATCCCTCTGCAGTGCTTCTAAGCAGAGCGTAGTGTATTCTGGCAAACAGGCCACGGTGGCATGCCAGCAGGTCTTGTAAATACAGTGTTTCTGAGACATTTAACAGACTGTGGCTGCTCCTGTGCTAGCTGGGCAGGGTTAAAGAGTTGTGCTGGAGTTGGGATAACCTACAAAGCCTAAAACACTTATTCTCTGTCCTCTTAAAGATGTAATTGTTATTTTTAATCATGTTTATATGTATGTGGAGGGAGTGGGTTTGTACACATGAGTACAGATGCCCTTGGAGGCAAGAAGAGGGTGTTGAATTCTCTGGAGCTTGGGTTATAGGCAGTGTAGCACATGAGTCCTGGCAACTGAGCTCAGCCCTCTGCAAGAGTAGTGTATGCTTTTAACCACTGAGCTTCGCTCCAGCCCCCTCTCTATCGCTTTAAAAAAAAAAAAAAGGTTTGCTTAGCCTCATCTAGACTACATGGGGAAATAATTGATAGATACCTTTTTGTCATGATTCAGGTCACTGTTAGTAGTTCGTTTTATTTGCTGTTATGTGTTAGCTTTTATTAACTTCTTGACTTAGAATTCTGTCCATTCTGCTTAACATTCTATACCAGAGATATCCTGTTTTGATGGTACTAGGGCTTGAACTTAGGACCCCGTGAATGCTAGGCAGGTATCCTTATGTCATAATGGGGGTGGTAAAGTGGCATGTGAGCGCATAGTCTTTGTGGGCATGGGGAGGTCAGAGGTCAACCTTAGATGTTGTTTTCTTAAAAAGTATTCAATTTGATTCTTGAGATGGTGTTTCTGGTTGGTTGACCTGGAACTTGACAGATCAGGCTAGGCTGGCTGGCCACAAACCCCAGGGGTCTGTGTTTCTGCCTCTCCAGCAATGGGATTACAAACATCTGTCACTCACATTTTTATGTGGATTGCATGAAACCCATTACATGGGTTCTGTATTTGTTTGTAAACATTTTACTGACTGAGCCATCTCCCCAGCTTGGTGTTCCTAGCTTCTAAGGTCATGCTGTTTACATGGACTGATATCATTTTGTTTCAGCATGACACATGCCCAGTATGTAGGAAGAGCTTAAATGGTGAGGACTCCACTCGGCAAACCCAGAGCTCTGAGGCCTCTGCAAGCAACAGATTTAGCAATGACAACCAGCTACATGACCGATGGACTTTCTGAAACTAAAGACTACACCTGAACCAGGGCTGCCTGTATTAATCTTCTTATCATAGTTGTAAATTGTTTCAAAACTAAACAAGCAAACAAAGTAGTAGATGGATTTAGGAATCATGTAAGAAACCCCAACCTATAATATTAATGCAATGAGTGTGTTTCTCTAAATTTAAGGTTAGGACCTACAGATGGAATTGTATCTACAACCAAATGCCTCTTGTTCCTGAATTCACAGTGATACTTTTTTGAGTGTAAAACTTAATTATGTCAGTTTGCTCCTGCCTGAGTAGAATCAGTTCCTTAAAGTCTAGCTAGGGTTCTGCTGTCACGTTGTCTTGTAATGGATGTCTCTACCTCCTCCTCCAATCTCTGTCCCACCAGTAGTGGACTTTGCAGCAAATACAGAGGAGCCAGAGCCCTATATAAAGTTTTTTTGTCTTAATTGTGCAAGAGTACCTACTCTTGGCCACATTAGCAAGGTAAGAATAAAAAAACTCAGGAGTCTGAGACTATACTTGCCTTGATCTTCAGAGAGCAAACAAGGAAAACTACAGTGGGAAGGAAAAGTGGCCTGTCATCTACACTTTGATTTTCTTATTTTAATTCAGGAAGTGCAGTGTCCCTAAAAACCAACATGGCATGTCTTAGTCTTGGGTTGGAAGAAATCTGATTTTGGTTCCTTTTTGGCATTAAGTTGGGCAGCACATAATAACACAGAAGGACAGATGTTGGAAATCCTTACTACTGAGCTGTTTTTGATGACCCTCACCTCTTTGTTTACTGTCTTTCATACTCGGGACCTTATAATAATTTCCCTCAGAAAAATAGGATTATTTTATTAGTGCTTCTATACCAAGGCACATTTTTGATAATTCATTGTTATTTAGGGATTGGGATTTTATGTTGCCTTGTTTTAGTTTGTAAAGCCCATTTTTTATGTGTGAAACTCTTCCTGTTCTGTTCAGTTCTCCCTATACTTGGAATCAATCTGATCAATGTAATCATGCCCAAAACAACTTCTCTGGGAAAGGTAGACCTCGCTTTAAGTTCTAACACTGCCCATACACATGCTCTGTCCATGTTTAAAGCTGAATAAATGGAGATTGGTGAGAATGGTGTTGAGCTTCAGTGTCTCAGAAGGACAGAATGGAGATGCTATTAGCTGTTGACACCAAGACAGGACCTGAAGGCGTGCAGTTGCATTTATAGCAGAACGGGACCTGAGGTGCGCAGCTGCATTTATAGCAGAACATCAGCACTCACAGTTCAGGGCAGTCAGAACAAGATCACTATAGTTAGATGTGTCTCTTTTTTGGCTAGGAGCCTTTCCTCAGTTTTTGATGACTTACACTCTGGTTTGGGGGTAAGTGTGTGGGTTAAAGATGTCTTTGTATTTTGTTAGAGGACAAGGAAGTTGAGGAGGGAAAACAAAATAATGAGAGAGTTCCCTGCCTGCTGAATCAAAATTAATCAAAAGAGATAGAAAATGACACTAATTTATGCATCAAAGAAAAAAAAATCCATCAAGACGACATTTCAATTCATGGAAACAGAACAAACCTCTTCTTTATGAAAGATGGATCAAGACAGAAATAAAGGAATTAAAGACTTGCTAGAGTTCAGTGAAAACAAATACGCAGCATACCCAAACTTAGGGACTCAACGACAGTGGTGCCGAGAGGAAGGTTGATAGCACTAAATGCCTACATTGAAAAATTGTAGAGATCTTCTACTAGCAACTTACCCAAGAGTGTAGATGGCCAGAAATAATCACACTCAATCAATAAAATAGAAGCAAAGAACAATCAATGAAACAAAAGTTGGTTCTTTGAGAAAACAAGATAGACAAACCCTTATCCAAACTAAAAAATAGAGAATATTCACAGTGACAAAATCAGAAATGAAAAGGGAGTATAACAAGATACCAACGAAATCCAGAGAATCATAGACATACTTTAAAAACCGGTATTTCACAAAACTGAAAAAATCTAAAAGAAATGAATAATTTTCTTCTTCTTTTTTTTTTTTTTTTTTTTTNGGGGGAGTAGGATCAGGTGATGGGGAGATAGGATGGAGAGATAGGCTGGGAATGGGGGGCATTTGGGGAGTAGTGTGGAAACCCAGCACAGTGGAAACTTCCTGGAATGTATGAAGGTGATCCTAGTGAGGACTCCTAGCACTGTGGGATATGGAGTCTCAACTGGCCATCTCTTGTTGCCAGGTTCCCAGTGGCAGGGCTGGGATGCATTCAATTGACTTTTTGGTCAAGGGGATCCCATGGAAGTTCCTAAACAAGCTAGGCGTTGTTGTTAAGACAAAGGGTTGCTCTCTGAAAACTGACAGCAGGGGCCCCATTGCTGAGGACAATAACCACATAACTCATGAACATGGAAAAAGTCAAGCTGGTACCTACATGGAACCTTCATCCCTATGTTTGAGTCTGTTTGGTTCGGGAAGGTACTCTGCAAGCTACCAAAAGGGAAACATTGACACCAACCAAAGAGGAGGAGGACAAGAAGAACACAGACAGAAGGACCACCCACACTAGCACACCAGTGAGGGATTTGCCTTAATTAAACCTTCCAGTCTTTAATCTGGATCTTTCGATGTGGGAAGATCCACGTTTAATCTGGGCCACACCTTCTGGTGGCAGCCTCTACAAAGGACATGGAAGGAGGAAGCTTCTGTTCTTTGCCTGCTTGCCCTTGCTCTTGATGGCAGCTTCAGTCTCACTTGCCATCAAGTGAAAACGTCACACCTACTTCTTCAGGATCCCAGCAAATACTGAAGACAAGCTGAGACATCCACCCTAACAGATTGTGAGACTGCTAGATCCTTGGACCTTCTGTTGGACAGCCATTACTGGGCCAGCCGGGCCTCAGCCCGTACACTACTCTAATTGTATACGTATGTACAATATATTATATGAATATATATGAATCATTATACATTACTTATATGAATATATGTGTAAATATTTATTCAGGATGATGAATTCAGGGTTGTAGGATTAACAGAGATTTGAAAGTTGCTCTAAGAGACTGCTCTTAAGAGTTTCCAAAGCAAATCTCCAAAGTTCTATGAATGTAGCTGGGAAGGAGTTAATGGAATGGTGTCATTCCTGCGGGAGGAAATATCGGCTGGTACTAATGTCCTTGTCTGGGTACACAGGTGACACTGTCCTAGGGGGTTCTAATGGAAATCAGAATACAGTGTGCATGACTAGGGGTGTGTACCAGGACCTCTTAACTGAGCTAGAAGATGTCCCAGACAAGAGGAACTGTAGACATTCAAGTTTGAGATCTTTTTTTTCCCCCTCTTTTTACATTTTCTTTGTGACAGATTGGATGGTGTGCACATAAACAAAGCATCTGTTGTAGCTTTTCCTTCTCACTGAGATCCTGGCTGCGGCTTGTGGTGGCCATTTTTTCTAATCAGAAGTACAGCTGTTTTTTGTTTGGTTTGGTTTTGAGACAGGGTTTCTCTCTGTAGCCCTGGCTGTCCTGGAACTCACTCTGTAGACCAGGCTGGCCTTGAATTCAGAGATCCACCTGCCTCTGCCTCCCTGAGTGCTGGAATTAAAGGTGTGCACCACTACAGTCTGGCTAAGCCCGGACTTTTTTTAGTGCAGGTTTTAGTGCAGAATTCTATCAGACTTTCAAAGAAGAGTTAATGCCAATATTCCTCAGTTTATTCCACAAAATAGAAACAGAAGGAACCTTGCCTTGTTCATCTTATGAGGCCACAGTTACCCTTTTACCTAAACCATGTAACCCAACAAAGAGAATTTACAGAACAATTTCCCTTATGAACACAGATACAAAAATACTCAATAAAATACTTGCAAACCAAATCCAAGAACACATTAAAAAAATCCACCATGATCAAGTAGGCTTCATCCCAGAGGTGCAGAGATGGTTCAACATTTGTAAATCAACAAATTTGGTTCACCGTATAAATTAAGTAAAAAAAAAAAACCCACATTAGATACAGAATTTTATTTTACAAACTCCAACGTCCCTTCTTGATAGAAGTTCTGGAGAGAGTAGGGATATGAGGACCATACCTCAACATAATAATGGCAATTTACAGCAAGCGTATAGACAACATCAAATTAAATGAAGAGAAAATCAAAACAATAAAATCAGAAACGAAACAAGACAAGATTGTCCATGTTCTCCGTATCTATTCAGCTAGAGCAATGACAACTAAAGGAGACCAAGGTGAACAAATTGGAAAGGGAGAAGTCAAAGTATCTTTATTTGCAGGTGATATGATAGTATACATAAGTGACCCTAAAAATTCCTACAGCTGATAAGCATTCTCAGCAAAATAGTTGGATACAAGATTAACTAAAAACTAAATAACATTAAAAAATCAGTAGTCCTCCTGTATACAAATGACAAATGTACTGAGAAAGAATCACAATATCCTCAAATAATACAAAATACCTTGAGGTAACTCTAACCAAGCAAGTAAAGGACATGTATGATAAAAAAACTTCAAGTCTTTGAAGAAAGAAATTGATGAAGATACCAGAATATGAAAAGATCTCCCATGCTCATAGATTAACATAGTAAAACTGACATCCTACCAAAAGCAATCTACAGAGTCAATGCAATCCCCATCAAAATTCCAACACAATTCTTTATAGACTTTGACAGTGCAATTCTAAACACCATATATAAAAACAAAAACCCAGGATATCTAAAACAATCTTGAACAATAAAAGAACTGCTGGAGGTCACATAATTCCCTATTTCAAGTTATGCTACAGAGCTACAGTAATAAAACAGCAAGATATTGGAATTAAAAACAGACACATTGATCAGTGGAATCGAAGGCCAGACATAAATCCACACTCCTATGAACACCTGATTTTGATAAGGAAGCCAGAAATATACACATTGAAAAAAAGACAGCATCTTTAACAAATGGTTTTGGGCAAAGTGGATGTTTGCATATCGAAGAATGCAAATAGATCCATATCTATCACCCTGCACAAAACTCAAGTCCAAGTGGATTAAGGACCTCAACATAAACCAGACACACTGAATCAGATAGAAGAGAAAGTGGGGAATTGCCTTGAGATCACTGGCACAGAAGATGACTTCCTGAGCAGAACACTGATAGTGCTGGCACTAAGCTCAACAGTTAACAAATAGGACCTCACAAAACTGATAAGCTTCTCTAAGGGAAAGGACACCGTTAATTGGACAAAGCAGAAACCTACAGAATGGGAAGATATTTTTTTTTTACCAACTCCACATTCAATAGAGGATTAATATCCAAAATATATAAAGAACTCAACAAACGACATATCAGAATAACAAAGAATACAATTTAAAAATAGGGTACAGATCTAAACAGATTCTCAACAGAGGAAACTCAAATGACTGAGGAGCACTTAAAGCAATGTTCAATATCCTTAGCCATCAGAGAAATGTAAATCAAAACAACTTTGAGATTCTATTTTACACCCATCAGAGTGGCTAAGATCACATTGGCCAGGATGTGGAGTAAAGGGAATACTCATCCATTGCTGGTGGAAGTGCAAACTTGTATAGCCACTATGGAAATCAATATGGCAATTCCTTAGACTAGGTTGGGAATCAATTTACCTCAAAATCCAGCTCTACCACTCTTGGGCATATGCCGAAAGGATGCTCTGCCATACTACAAGGATACTTGCTCCACCACATTCATTATGGTTTTATTCATAATAGCCAGGAACTGGAAACAGCCTAGATGTTCCTCAACAGAAGAATGAATTTTTAAAAATGTGGTACATTTGCACAATATTACTCAACTATAATTTTAATTTACATCATGAAATTTGTAGGCAAATGGATAGACCTAGAAAAATCATCCTAAGTGAGGTAACTCAGACTCAGAAAGTTAATTAGTGTATATATTCACTTACAAGTGGATATCAGCCTTTATGTAAATGGTAACCAAGCTACAATCTGTACACCCAGAGAGATTAGATAAAGAGAATGTGGTCTAGGGGGATACGTCGGTCTCTCTGAGAGGAGGAAGTAGAATAGATCTTACTGGTGGACTGGGGGCAGGTGGGAATGGGAGTGGGGGAGTAGGATCAGGTGATGGGGAGATAGGATGGAGAGATAGGCTGGGAATGGGGGGCATTTGGGGAGTAGTGTGGAAACCCAGCACAGTGGAAACTTCCTGGAATGTATGAAGGTGATCCTAGTGAGGACTCCTAGCAATGTGGGATATGGAGTCTCAACTGGCCATCTCTTGTTGCCAGGTTCCCAGTGGCAGGGCTGGGATGCATTCAATTGACTTTTTGGTCAAGGGGATCCCATGGAAGTTCCTAAACAAGCTAGGCGTTGTTGTTAAGACAAAGGGTTGCTCTCTGAAAACTGACAGCAGGGGCCCCATTGCTGAGGACAATAACCACATAACTCATGAACATGGAAAAAGTCAAGCTGGTACCTACATGGAACCTTCATCCCTATGTTTGAGTCTGTTTGGTTCGGGAAGGTACTCTGCAAGCTACCAAAAGGGAAACATTGACACCAACCAAAGAGGAGGAGGACAAGAAGAACACAGACAGAAGGACCACCCACACTAGCACACCAGTGAGGGATTTGCCTTAATTAAACCTTCCAGTCTTTAATCTGGATCTTTCGATGTGGGAAGATCCACGTTTAATCTGGGCCACACCTTCTGGTGGCAGCCTCTACAAAGGACATGGAAGGAGGAAGCTTCTGTTCTTTGCCTGCTTGCCCTTGCTCTTGATGGCAGCTTCAGTCTCACTTGCCATCAAGTGAAAACGTCACACCTACTTCTTCAGGATCCCAGCAAATACTGAAGACAAGCTGAGACATCCACCCTAACAGATTGTGAGACTGCTAGATCCTTGGACCTTCTGTTGGACAGCCATTACTGGGCCAGCCGGGCCTCAGCCCGTACACTACTCTAATTGTATACGTATGTACAATATATTATATGAATATATATGAATCATTATACATTACTTATATGAATATATGTGTAAATATTTATTCAGGATGATGAATTCAGGGTTGTAGGATTAACAGAGATTTGAAAGTTGCTCTAAGAGACTGCTCTTAAGAGTTTCCAAAGCAAATCTCCAAAGTTCTATGAATGTAGCTGGGAAGGAGTTAATGGAATGGTGTCATTCCTGCGGGAGGAAATATCGGCTGGTACTAATGTCCTTGTCTGGGTACACAGGTGACACTGTCCTAGGGGGTTCTAATGGAAATCAGAATACAGTGTGCATGACTAGGGGTGTGTACCAGGACCTCTTAACTGAGCTAGAAGATGTCCCAGACAAGAGGAACTGTAGACATTCAAGTTTGAGATCTTTTTTTTCCCCCTCTTTTTACATTTTCTTTGTGACAGATTGGATGGTGTGCACATAAACAAAGCATCTGTTGTAGCTTTTCCTTCTCACTGAGATCCTGGCTGCGGCTTGTGGTGGCCATTTTTTCTAATCAGAAGTACAGCTGTTTTTTGTTTGGTTTGGTTTTGAGACAGGGTTTCTCTCTGTAGCCCTGGCTGTCCTGGAACTCACTCTGTAGACCAGGCTGACCTCAAACTCACAAGATTCACCTGCTTCTACCTCCCAAGTGCTGGATTAAAGGCGTGTGCTACCATGGCCCAGTTAGAAGTACAGTTTTCTTTTCTAATTTATTTATTATTTTTATTTGTGTTGGTGCTTTGCCTGCCTGTATGTCTGTGCGAGGGTGTCAGAGCCTGGAGTTACAGACAGCTGTTAGCACTTGCACAAGCCTAGCCACCTGAGTTTGATCTCCAGCCCTTACAGAGGAAGAGAGAACCAGCTCCCAGGAGTTGTTCTCTGACCTCCACGTGTTCAGTGTGCACGCATACATGCGTCACACACACATATAAAATTAGAACTCACTTATTTTACTGTGTTGCAGGGGAGATGAACCATTATTCTGTGGTATAAAACATACCTGGTATTTAAGGCCAGCACACCAATCACACTTGTAACATGTTTTCTCTCTTGGCACTGAGGCGGGAGTAGGCAAACTTGCACTGGCAATAAGGAAAGAAGATCCAGAAGTATGCCAAACGCTCTGCCAGATCCCTGGAATGATTTTATTTATTGGGGTCAGAGCATGGCACTCCCATGGGGGTCAGAGGACAACTTGGGGGAGTCAGTTCTCTCCTTCCACCATGTGTTTGCAGAGGTTTGAGCTGAAGCTTGGCAGGCAAGCTCCTGTTCTTGGCTGAGCCATCTTGCTGACCCTCCAGATTCTTGGTCTACTCGGCATCTGTTCCCTGTACCGTTCTTCCTGTGTGCGTTGTCAGATTTATCTTGCTGTACCTTCTTCTGAAGGTTGTTTTTTTTTTTTTTTTATAGAGCTGTTGAAAGAAAATGAATGGTTTGTATCACTACCTCACAACTTAGACTAACTGAGAAACAGAACACCTGATTTGAGGCCCGTCCTGAGGTGGCTGTTTGATAGGCTCCGTGATTAGAAAGGGAATAGGGAAAATGTGTGAACACAGTATCTGGGCTGTGTGGGAGGCACAGAGAGAGGCGCAGGGATCAGGACACTCCTTCACTTTAACCTCACATGGAAGAAAAAGCATTATAACTTGGTCTCCATAATATCGCTAAGACCCCCGGAAACGCGTGTGTTTTTCTGCTGAATGCTGCCTCTTCCCTCTGTCTGCTAAGGCTTGGATTGGAGGAAGAGGAAGAGAAGGAAAAGCTGGACATGGCTCTTCACACCTGTAATCCCAGTGGTCCGACGCCTGGGGTAGGACTGAGTAGGAAACCAGTCTGGGCTGCATAGGGAGACCATGTCTCACTCACACAGCCTCATAAGTAGTATATGATTTAGTTTTGGTTTTTCTTTTGTGTACCTTCAGAGCGCCTTGAGTACAGGAGAAAATAAATAGTTGAATGTAAGGCTTTGTTCTTGACTAGAAAAGGGCACTGGGAGCAGAGGCCTTGTTGTTCTGGGGTGACTCTGGAGTCAGGTAGTGGCGATAGTGCAAGATGGACCCCGTTTCCCTTTGAGTGTGTACTCAAAGTGTGCCTGAAGAAATAGCATTTATTAACAAGAATATAGCTTAACCCACTAGGGAAACTTGTATTCAGTATAAGTAAATGACCAGACTACTCCATCCTCATGTCCCCTGTGTAGAAGCTGGCCCTTTTGGCTGCCAAGGACAGTTAAAATCTCATATCATTTATTTGTTATGCAAAATCCTAGTGGAAAATTATTAAATGTCTCAATATTTTAATACTCAATACGGTCATCATCTTTGTGGAGGTGCTGTGTTCAAACCCCACCTCAGGCCGACCCTGTCTCCTGCCTTGTTCATCTTTGTGTAATAACTAGAGACCTGTGGCTTGTCCTGGCATTGCTGTGTTCATTGAGTGGGGGCAGCTGTGTTTCTTGTGTCCCACAGGCCTTTCCTAAGAGGCCCAACCTCTTACCCAGAGGGAAGTCCGATTTGTCTGTCTCCACATAGCTACAGTATGAGGACTTTAGTAACTTTAAGCCGGTTTCACCCACATACTGTAGATGGCCAGGCCTTGGGGAACACGTTTTCCCCTCCTTCCTTTCTGTACTTTCCCACCTAGGAAATAATTAAGCTGGCAGTACAAACTCATAGCTTGGAGCGCTGAAATCTCTTCTGAACATACCTTGAAGAGCCACCAGGATGGTGACCAGCATCCTGCAGGCCTTCACTTGCAGGAAGTCTGAACTGGGAGTGCTGTCAGTATGGTCCTGCCTTTGTCTCTGTCTTATCTCAGTGTGGTTCCCTGTTCCAGGTTCAAAAGAGAATCACAGACCAGGAGAGGGGGTCAGAGGTTAGGGCTTCCTTTTGTTGCTTTTCCCATGTGATCTCAAAGAATGCCTGGCAGCATAATCCACTTCCTGAATAAACAGTTTTGATATCTGCGGGCTGTGGTGATAGGCTTAAACTGAGCAAATAAATACAGAACCTAGCCTTCAGCAGATACAGAGACAAGTCAACCTCGGAGGAGCTCTAGAGGCTTTTTTTTTTTTTTTTTTTTTTTTTTTTTTTTTTTTTTTTTGGTTTTTCGAGAGAGGGTTTCTCTGTGGTTTTGGAGCCTGTCCTGGAACTAGCTCTTGTAGACCAGGCTGGTCACAGAGATCCGCCTGCCTCTGCCTCCCAAGTGCTGGGATTAAAGGCGTGCACCACTGCCACCACGGCCCAGGAAGGGAAAACAGCTCACCTTGGACTTGGGTTTCCTCAATTGTGTTCATTATAAACAGTCTTCTATAATAGAGTAATTTAGCATAAGTTAAAAATTTGGGCTGAGCCAGTGGACCTCTGTGAGTTCAAGGCTAGCCTGGTCTACATAGCGAGTTCCAGGACAGGTTCCAAAGCTATATAATATGAGAAACCTTGTCTCAAAAAACCAAAATAAATAAATAAATAAGAACCTTGGGCGTGGGAATAGAGTTGGAGCGTCTATCACTGCCCCTCTGAGTGAGCGCTGAGAACATCTTGTCACGGGACAACAAAACCTCCTGAAAGTCTGTAACATAGATGTAACTGAAGAGAAGTTGACCATTTGAATGATTAGTAACCACAGACGAGAATAGGAATGTATATTAAAAGGCCCTGCCTCTCAGATTTTTTATTTACTATTTTTATTTTTTATTTAGGGTGGAGGGCTAAGATAATATTTATTTGTGTGTTTGATGACATGGTCTAGCTATGTAGTCCAGGCCCAAAACTTACTATCAGTTTTGTTTTCCTGAGTGCTGAGATTATATGTATGCGCCACCATGCTGGATTGGTGGATTCTTTAAAAAAAAAAATTGTATGAGGGGCTGGAGAGGTGGCTCAGAGGTTAAGAGCACTGACTGCTTTTCCAGAGGTCCTGAGTTCAATTCCCAGCAACCACATGGTGTCTCATAGCCATCTATAATGAGATCTGATGCCCTCTTCTGGTGTGTAGGAAAAACATGCTGTATATAACCAATAAATAAATCTTAAAAAAAAAATTGTATGAGGCTGGTATGTGGCTCGGTGACAAAGTACTGACTTAGCATGTTCTAGGTCCTGGGGTCAATCTCCAGCATTGAGAAATGTTCACAGGTGGCAAGCTTTTTCAAGCCATTGTACATCAAACAGTGTCTCTTGTCTCACATAGATTGGTAGTTTGGCTGGGTATAGAACTGTAGGGAGAAGGTGCATTTTCTACAGGATTCTGAAGGCTTAGACCCAGATGGGCCCTTTCTACAGCTTGGCTAGAGTCATTACAGTGAGGTTCACTGGGGAGGTGATGGGGCATGAAAGGCAGAGGCAGAGGCCAGAAGCCTTGCCTTGGTGAGCTTGAGACCCTGGTGGGCTGTTTTGGGTCCTGTTCAGCTTTCTGGCTTCTGATTCTAGAAAACTGAACTTGTGGGGGCTATCCACACTTTCTGCTTTATTTTTCTGTTCTAATCCAGTAGCTGGAGTAGGTTCATTTCTTAGAGTCAAATGCTTCTTAGGGAAATCACTGATTTTATTTTAAACCCATCTCTGTGTATTTGGGAAATACAGGCTCTTCACTGAGAGAACTACAGAGTAGTCATCAAAAGGCCTGGGTTGATTATTATTATTATCATTATCATTATTATTATTACTAGGCAGTGCCTTTTCGTAAACATCCCTATTCTCTTCTATGGTTACTAGTCCAGTTGATGCGTGGCATTAAATAAATCCCTGCACTTCCTGAAGACTCAAGTCTTCTAATGAGAATGAAAGGGCTATTCTATAAAGATGGTGAACAGTAAAGACAAAGATGAGATTATACCTTCATACATATACTTTGAAGAAAGGTTTAACATGAGGTATATTAGCCAGCGTGGTGCTGGCAGAGGACTGGGTAAGAGGAAGGAAGGATGCTCAAGGGAGGAAGGATGCTCAAGGGAGGAAGGATGTTCTAGGAAGGAAGGGTGCTCAAGGGAGGAAGGATGCTCAAGGGAGGAAGGATGCTCAAGGGAGGAAGGATGCTGAAGGGATGAACAATGCTCAAGAGAGGAAGGATGCCTAAGGGAGGAACGGTGCTCAAGGGAGGAAGGGTGCTCAAGGGAGGAAGGGTGCTCAAGGGAGGAAGGATGCTCAAGGGAGGAAGGATGCTCAAGGGAGGAAGGATGCTCAGGGGAGGAAGGATGCTCAAGGGGACTGCTATTAGGACCTCAACTCGCTACTCGAAACTCCTACTTTCAGCCCCGCTCACTGCTCCTCTGGCTGCATTTGGTTCTTAGGGACTTACCTGTGACTAGAACAGAGACAAAATGACCATGAATGTAGATTTCTGGCTTCTGGCTTCGGGCACAGCACTGGTAGGTCCCACTGTCCGATAGTGTGGCTTGTTCTATGGTGTATACCAACTGAGATTTCAGTTCATTGCTACCATCTGTCCCAGGATCCCTTTTCACCCTTAGTTGCTCTAAGCTGGTCTCAGGAGAACAGTCGGACCGCCTGTCTTTGCACCAGAAGAGTATTAGCCCCTCGGCTTCACCTCTCTTGTGCCACAAAGTGCAGGTGAAGACCAGTTGTCCTCCTTGCTGGGATACTGAGCTGGTGACTTGGAGGCATCCTGAAACAGGGATGCAGGAGTTACCATGAAAAGTCAGGAAGAGTTCCTTAAGTCACACCTAGCTGGTCCTTGTCACTAGAGTGTCTTGTGTGACACTTGTCTGACAGTGACACTGGCAGACGGGAAACACAACTTCTAGTTGTTCCTGGGACAATAAGCACATTGCCCTCCTCCTCTAATTTTCCTGGGAGGTGAGACGTAAGGGGCCAGATACATCCATGTGAAGTTTCTACTCCATGATGCTGGGGGGCTGCCATAGTGACTTTTCTATGACTGTGACAAGGCACTATAACCAAGGCAACTTATTAAAAAAAAACCCTTTAATCTTTCAGGGAGGGTTAGAATCCATGATGGCAGAGCGAAGGCATGGTAGCAGGAATAGCTGAGAGCTCACATCTAAACCCATAAGCAAGAGAGAGCACACTGGGAGGGGTAAGAGGATTTTGAAACCCCAAGCATGCCCCCCCATCTTTCCCCATGTACTCCCAAGCAAGGCCATACAGCTTAATCCTTCCCAAATAGCCACTAACTGAGCACCAAATATCCAAATACCAAGACTTATTCGGGACATCTCATTCAAACCATCAGAACTCAGCTCTCAAGGGTACAGCCCAACGTAAAGATCAGCAAAATACAAGCCAGGCAGTAGTGGTGCACACTTTTAGTCCCAGTACCCGGAAGGCAGAGGCAGGCGGATCTCTGTGAGTTCGAGGACTGCCTGGTCTACACAGAGAAACCCTGCCTCAAAAAGAAAAACAAACCAAATAATAATAGATAACATAGATAAAAATAAAATAAATTTTAAAAGATTAGCAGAATACCGCAGTCCAGATTCCAGGCAGTAACAGCAGCCATGGCTAGAGGCAAGACATGCAAACGGCACTTGGTAGAGGTTGGAGGCAGTGGCCATGAAGTCCCTGGGTCTGGAGGTGGTAGAGTGGATGGGATGGGGGGAGGCCCCATACCAATGGGGTGAACATGTTCACAGGGTGAAATTTCATTCTTGTATGAATGCAAACAAGTGATCTGAAATATTTTCTGTCTAGGGGAGAGAAATCAGTGGTACGTCATACACTCAAATGCTTGGGAAGCCTTAGTTGGGGTCTGCAGGAAGTAAGGAGGGAAATGAGATGGTGTGGGCATGAGACGAAACTCCAGGAAGGTAGGACAGGAGAGCCGTGCAGCAGGACAGGGTCTCAGGCGTATTTTCGAGCCAAAGATGAGAAGCAATAAAGTCTCAAAAATTCTACTCTCGTGGTATGATTCTACCAATGTAGCTGTGGCCAGGCAATCCCTCAAGGGCAAACAGGCCCCCCAAATAAGGGTTGGGGGAAGCAACAGCAGCAAACGTAGGTGTCTTCCTTGTCCAAAGGAACCCCAGGAGGAGCAGGGCTGAGTGGCAGTCTGAAGGGAAGAGAAGACGAGACGAGTGGGAGTGGCAAGGAGAGACAGGGGCATGATGGCCACCAAGAGTTGAGGGGTTGTGTATGCAGAAGATCCCTCCATGGGTGGCTACATGGTATTGTACTGTTTTCAGCATCCTAGCAAAAGCTAAGGCATGGATGCTGCTGGAACCATGGACCACCTGGGTCTGCGTAGGAACTGCCAGATGGGGCTAGTGTGCCTCGTGCCTGGTACTACCTGTCACTGCACCTTCAGGAGGGCTTCCAGCAGAGTGATGGCCCTGCTGCAAGGTTGGGTGGAAGCCTGCCACGGATGAAGCGGTCGCTATTGCTTTACCTACCGAGCCATCTACCCTCTTCAAAGGACAAAGCCCTCAAAGAGAAAGGATTGTTTTTATGTATGAGTGTGTGTGTGTGTGTGAGTGTGGTGTGTATGTGTGGTGTGTATGTGTGGTGTGTGTATTGTGAGTGTGGTGTGGGGTGTGTGTAGTGTATGTATGTGTGTGTGTAGTGTGTGTGTGTGAGTGTGGTGTGTATGTGTGGTATGTGTATTGTGAGTGTGGTGTGGGGTGTGTGTAGTGTATGTATGTGTGAGTGTGGTGTGTGTGTGCGGTGTGTGTGTATGTGTGAGTGTGGTGTGTATGTGTGTGGTGTGTGTATGTATGTGTGAGTGTGGTGTGGTGTGAGTGTGGTGTGGTGTGGTGTGTGTGTGAGTGTGGTGTGTTGTGGTGTGTGTGTGTAGGTCAGAGGACAGTTTCAGTGGCATCTTCAAGAACACTTCACCTCTTTTGAGACAGGGTCTCTGGCTAGATTGGCTGGTCAGTAAGCCCAAAGGATCCTCCTGTCTCCACCTCCCTGGTTCTGGGATTACAAGTACATGCCACCGCCATCCTTGGCATGTTTTTGTGTTTGGCCAGCACTTTACCGATTAAGCTGTCTTCCCAGCACAGTTTTTTTTTTCTTTTTAAAAATAAAATCTTAGAAAATTACTTAAGCTGCATTAATTTTTTTTAAAAAATAGATGTGTTCATTTTATGTATATGAGTTTTTTGCCTGCATATTTCTATATACACCATGGACTTGCCTTGTGCCCAAGGAGGCTAGAAGAGGGTGATGGACCCCTGGGACTGGAATTATGGATGGTTGTGAACCACCATGTGGGTACTGGGAATTGAACCAGGTCCTCTGCAAGAACAGCCAGTGCTCTTAACCACTGAGCCATCTCTGCAGCCCTTCAGCTGTTTTTAAAAAGTATATCTTCATGCCTTTGCAGTCTCGTGTTTGTGTTACACAGGTTTCCAAAGCCAGATTTGGACAGATGGTCTTATGATATCAGAAATCTTATATCCTGATTATATTGTTTTGTTCACGGGTCAGATGTTTTTACTTCTCCTTCATGTGGTCACAGGTTTTGGAGGAATACGTGAATGAGGATGCCCCAAGTTAATGTCTGTGAAAGCCTGAACCCCTGCACTGCGGGGTCAAAAGCAAGTGGATGTGAGGGACCACTGCCTTGATGGCCTCAGTGGGATGTCTCCAAGCACTTGTTCTCCTATACCTTGACAGACACTCGGCAAAATATATGAATATATCCTTAAGGGTTTCTCAGGAAGCTTTTAAAGTTTACAGACCCCGTGGTTGGAAGGCACCAGCCAGCTGGGCACAAATCTCTTCTTTCACAGGTTGCAACTCCCCCTGGCACCACAGTGCATCGGGGTGGGTAAAGTGGACAGGAAAGTACTGCTTCCCTGATACATTTAAATCTCTCTCTCTCTCTCTCTCTCTCTCTCTCTCTCTGTCCATCTATCGATCATCTATCTATCTATCATCTATCCATCTGTCCATCAGTCTATCATCTGTCTATCTGTCCGTTTGTCTGTCTGTCTGTCTGTCTGTCTATCTATCTATCTATCTATCCATCCATCCATCTGTCCATCAGTCTATCATCTATCTGTCTTTCTATCTATCCGTCTGTCCATCTATCATCTATCTATCCATCTGTCCACCTGTCTATTATCTATCTATCTATCTATCTATCTATCTATCTATCTATCATTGATCACCACAAAATAGAAAATTGCCACCAAATTATGTAGGGAGCTTATAAATTCCTGTGTGTGCCTGGAAGAACCAGGGAAAATCTCCACAGAGAAATCAGCGCTTGTGTTGAGACTTTTTCCTACAAGAAAACATGCATGGGGAACTCCTTCCCCTGAGCCCCGGATTCTCCCCTAATGGCTGTCTCTGTCGCGGGACCTATACTCACCACCACGTTGGAAGTCCACGATTGCCAGCAGGATGGCTAGGGCACAGCAGCTTTGGCCAGGTGGCATCAGGATTTGCATGTTTTCAGCAGCCCCGGGAATTCCCACGTGAGTGTTGGCTTTGCTGCTCTGTGGCCTCACAGCCCTGAAAGCACAGACACACATTAGCTGAAGCCTTGCAGACCTCTAGGACTGTCTCCCTATCTTAGGCGCTTATTGAAGTTACTCAAAGTGTGATGGAGATGAAGGAGAGCCCCAGGGCACAGAGGGTTTGGAAGTGATATAAAAAGATCAAGTGAGGTGTAACTGGAGAGAGGAATGGGGTGGGCTGGGCTGAGAGATGTTACCTAGTTTTCATGGGCTTATTTGGCAAATAGACCCTGTTACATCCATCCATATATATGTAACTATATGTATATGCCCATATGTAAACAAATGTCCATGTGGGTAAATACATAATATGTAAAAGGAGAGAAGAAAGGGCAACTATGAGGGACTGAGGAAGGACTGAACTCAGGTAAAGGGCACTGTGGTTTTGAAAGCAGATACAAAGCTAATGTTGCTCTAGTTTCAACTCTACCATGGATATTTTGGTGATGGGTAAGCGCAAAAAATATATTGGCTAGTGAAAGTGTAAGATCTGACATGAAGCTGCACAGCTTCGGAGTGCCTGTCTCAGCTCCATAGGCATTTGCTAAAATGCATAGACTTTGGGTCTGGCTAATTTTGATGTGTGATTATTTTTATTTGCAAATTCTTTACAATAAAGTTTTAATATAAAAAAGTTTGAATTTCCAATATTGTTTTAATAAAGTTTCCCTTGGGTTGAGATTATTTTCTCCTAATTTTTATTATTTTATTTTAATATATTTAGATAACCTAATCCTGTTTAAGCAAAATTATGTCCACATTTTAAAAAGCACTCAAATTGAAAGGAAAAGTCAACAGGAGGCTGACTTGGTAAATTTGGTTTATTCATACAAGAGAGTATTACACGAGCATGTGCTATGTATCAGCATTTCAGCCAGAGACAGAAGGCACGGACATCAGTGGTCCTTAGAGATTATAATGAAATGGGGCAGAAATGAGCAACTGGAAGGACAAGAGAAAAAAGAACCGAGGAAAAGAGAGTGGAGGAAAAGGAGAATGAAAAGGAGGTAGGAGGAAAAGAGAATAACAAGAAAACCGTGGTGAAGGGGTTCACAGATTTTGCAGACTTCAGCTAGCTTTGAAAACAGTGTTGAGGTCCCTAATTGTTGCGGGAGGTCCTTCCGCCCCTCCAACCAATAGCTGCTGTGATACCAGCCCATTGGGGCGTGGTCTCTCTCCCTTTAAAAAAGCGGCTATTTCCTCTGCTCGCTCTCTTCACTTCCTGCTCCGCTGGAGACTAGACTCCCTTCCTGGTTGTGCAGATGGCTGTTGTCTGGGACGGTGATCTGTAAGTTTTCCCCTTTAAATAAATAACACCCTATTAATCATAACTCCAAACTGGTGTGGCCTTGTTCGTGACTTACGCCTTCATCTGGCGCCCGAACGTTTGGCTTTTAGGACCTCTCCTTTCCCCGCTCGAGTTCGGCTTGGCACGAGCCCTCCCTTCCTTAGCCGCGGCCTGTGCCTTGCGGCGGGCGGCCGTGNCAGCTGGCAAGTCCCAAAGAAAATCACACAGAGGTCTTCATAAGTTATAAACTGATTGGCCCATTAGCTCTGGCTTTGTATTAGCTCTTATAACTTATATTAACCCATTATTTTTATCTATGCTAGCCACATGGCTCAGTACCTTTTTCAGCAAGGTAGATCACATCTTGCTTCTTCCGTGGTCTGGGCAGGACTCAAGAAGAGCTTCCTTCTTCCTAAAATACTCCTGTTCTCATTGCCCCATCTCTACTTCCTGTCTGGTTGTCCCACCTATACATCCTGCCTAGCTAGTGGCCAATCAGTGTTTATTTAAAGCATAATTGACAGAATACAGAATTGTCTCACAAATTCTTATACAGCTGTATAATATGTACAATGTCTTTGTAGGGACTTTTCCCCAGACTGGCCTCAAACTCATAAGCCTTTTGCCTCAGCCTACCCAGCTGTGATTACATGCATGGGCCAACCAAACTGGCATGTTTATGTTTTAGGCTAAATTTAAAAATTAAGGAGACTGTAAAGTAAAAATGTTATCATGAGCTAAGGCTACTTTATGATTGAAGTCAATTTCTTTCTGAGGTGCTGGGGATCCAGCCCAGGATTTGGGATCTGACCTATTTAGAGTGGCTGTTGTGCAGTGCCCAGCAGTGCACAGCAGTGCTCAGTCATGCCCCAGGCTTCCATCACTCATGCTCTGAAGAGATTCCCAGACCTGCAGACTCCAGGCACAGAAAGTGCTTTATCCAGGCGTTCAATTTAAAGCTGTCGGACTCTATTTTTAGTGTATATTGTGTCTAGATACATAAATACAGTTGTATTATGGCTGCCTACAGTATCATTATAGTAACATACCATGTGGGTGTGTAACCCAAGAGCAAAAGGTTGTGCCAGATGACCAAGGTGTGCAGAGGCTGCAACATCTTAGTTTGTATGTATACGCTCTATGCTGTACAGCCATGAAATCATCTATTAGTGATGCATTATTTTATTATTATCTTATTACTCTTAAATTGTTTTTAAAATGGAGGCTCTCTACCTTGCTATAATGTAGCAGGCAGGCCCTCAGCAGATGCTAGTGCTACACACTTGGACATTTCCATGTCTAGAATCAGGAGTCAAATCAACCTTTATTATTTATTTATTTAAAAACTGAACTCGATTAGTTTTATAAATATGGACTTAAATTATATCTATTATAATTCAGTTTGTCAAAATGGGCATAGTGTAGGATATATATATATATATATGATATATACATATTCACTGTACATTGTCTGTGTCTGGATATATAACTACCTACTGTTGTATTACAGTTGCCTACAGTATTCATCATAGTAAAATGCTGTGTGGGTGTGTAACCCAAGAGCCTTGTCGTACCAGATGGCTAAAGTATGCAGAGGCTATGCCACCTTGGTTTGTATACATACAGTCTGGTTTCTAAGAATCTTCTGTGTGCTCCCTCCTCTCTCTCTCTCTATATATATTTATATATATCTATATATCCAGCCTGTACCTTCTTGAAGAGATATACTCACAAGTTTTGTGGTCACTGTTTCACTGATGAGACACAGTAGCTTACTGAAGCAGCTTCAGGAAGGGAAGGACTACTTTGGCTTATGGCTTCGAAGGGATGCCAGCTTGTTATAGCACGGGAGCCTTAGGGGCGTGGTTTGTGGTGGAGGGAGCTTGTGGCATAGATTAGTTTACACGACAGCAAGCATGACGCAGAGAACTGGGCCAGAAGAGGCTGGTCGGCTCACCTCTGGTGAGCCAGGCTCCTATCTTAAGATGCTTTATTAGCACCATGAACTGGGGAATAAGTATTCAAAATACAAGCCACTGGTGTACATTACAGACTTGAGCTCCAATATATGAGGGAGAAAACCATAAATAGTTATAAATCCTGTTTCTGATTTTTCAATTATATATTTAAAGATTTATTATTTGTATCTTTGGGCACTGCATGCAGGTGCACAAGGAGTCCAGAAGAGGGCATGAGACCCCTGGAGCTAAGTGATGGGTGGTTGTGAGCAGCCCTGTGGGTCCTGGGAACTGAATCCTGATCCTCTACTAAAGCAGCCAGTGTTCTTAATCACTGAACCACCTCTCCATCCATATTTTTGTCACATATCAGTTATATAGCGCTATGGATTTCATTGCTTTCATACACAGAGACAGCACCTTGATCATATTCATCTCCACCATTGCCTTCTTTTATCACCCTTTCCAGCCCAGGAAAGTCCAATTACTTTTCTTTCATTTTTATTTTGTGTGCATGGGTGCTTTGCCTGCATATATATTCATGAGCCACATGTGTGCAGTGCCTGTAGAAGCTAGAAGAGGACATCCCCCATTGTTATTTTAAAAAATAGGTTATGTTCAATGTATATTTTAACTTAGGGAGAAGTGAAATTTTTTTTAAATATTTATTTATTATGTATACAATATTCTGTTCGCGTGTATGCCTGAAGGCCAGAAGAGGGCACCAGACCTCTTTACAGATGGTTGTGAGCCACCATGTGGTTGCTGGGAATTGAACTCAGGACCTTTGGAAGAGCAGGCAATGCTCTTAACCGCTGAGCCATCTCTCCAGCCCCCAAGAAGTGAAATTTTTGTGACATTAATTCTTCAGATCTGAGCATAGATTTTTTTTCCTGTTGTGTATTAGTTTCTTTTCTGTTGCTCTGATGAAAAATCAGTATCAAAAGCAACTTAGAGAAGAAAGCGCTTGAGTTTACAAACCGGAGGAATGAGATTTCATCATGGCTGGGCAGAGGTGGGGCACACCTATAATCCCAGCATTCGGGAGGAAGAGGCAGGCGGACCTCTCTGAGTTTGAGGCCAGCCTGGTCTACAGAGATTTGCAGACCAGCCACCAGACCTACACAGTGAGACTCTGCCTCAGAAAAAAATCCGACCGTATACTACATGCAAGAGGAATACTGAAGAGTACTGAGGGCTGGTGAGATTGCGCAGAGGGTAAAGGTGCCTGCCACCAACCCTGACACCCTGAGTTTGATCCCCAGGAACTGAATGACAGGAGAGAATGGACTCCTGAAAGTTGACCTCTGACCCTTCCTTAAATATACAGTAAAATAAAAATAAATGTCATTAAAAAGAGCAATGATGTGGAAATTCAAAACTAAAAGGATGAAAAATAGTGGTTAAGTATTGTTGGCCTGACTAAATATAAGGCAAAAGTATACAGTTTTATAAAGAAGTACATAAGGTCACAGACATGCTTTGCTGGCCTCTACAGACACCGCACACATGGGTGCACAAACACGCTTGCAGGCAAAACAACCAGACACATAGCTTGAAACTATGTAATAACCCTTAGCTATATAAAGTAAAGTTTGGAGAAATTACTGGAAGAAATGGGAACTACAATGATCCCGATAGTTCAACCCAGCTTCCTCAACTGTGAAGTGATTAAAAAGGTATGTATAGAAGATTTAAAGAACAACCAGCCCAATGGAACTGTAGAAGTCCTTCCAACAATTCTTTACAGAACACATATTCTTCTAAGCAAACCAAACAGTTTAAAAATTGATAGTGTACTAGCCAATAAAGCGAAGCTCAGACTGTCAGTATTGCAAGGCCAGATTCTGTTTCAGTGCAGCTAGCTTAGATGTCGAAAACAATAAGGTACATTTAAAAAACTCTATTCCGGGGCAACATCAGGCTTCTTAGACTTCTCTGCTGGGCCCTAGGTCAAGCCCCTGAGAAGTGAAAACATCTGACTAGTATACCCCTTCTAGCACCTGCCAGGTAGGTAGTGTGGACAGAGAGATCATTAAAACAGGAATCTACATGGCGCTCGATGCCGCCTAGTCAGGTTGGGTTTGAAATCTGGTCTGACACTTACTAGCTGTCTGATGTTGGAAAAGTTTCTTAATCTCTCTGAAAATGAGTTTACTGACGAATAAAATGTTGACAACAGCGTTCTCTCCCCAAGGTAATTATGGGGGTTAACCTAGCAGCTTTGTGAGCATAGCGCGGTGCTTGACGGAGCGCAACTGCTCAATACATGCTAGCCGTGCTGATTCTTACGGCCGCACGACTGGCTGCAGCTCATACACAGTCGTATTTAGTGCTTATAAAACTCTGAGCTATCATTAACAACGTGTTCGGTGCAGAAATCTTGGAGGAGCCGTGTGACTTGCTTAAAATCACAGAGACTGGGTGGGGAGTTGGGATCCTAACCCCCTCGCAGTCAGTGTCTTTGGTGCACTGACTCTCCTTACAGTCATCTCTCTCTATTCCCAAACAGTGAAGAATAAAGGGTTATGACAAGAACAGAGTTGGGGATGCAGTTTACAAGGGTTAGAAGAGGAGGAATGCGGGCCCGGGGCTCTGGGAAGGTCGCAGGATGGCAGTGGAGTTGGTTTTTGGCCGTTTTGTTGACTTTAGGTGTTGGTACCGGAAGGATACGGTGGGAGAAGGAAGGTGGAGAAGGAGAACCGACCGGTTGGGAGATTTGGCTTGTAACCAATGCTGTGCAGTTGCTGGCTGTGAGATACCAGAAGGTCCTGCCTCTTCTTCAAGATTGTGTCCTCGGGGACTGGTGCAATGGGATGAGAGGGGCGGAGTAGGGACCGCTTCCAACTTCAGAAGGACAGGCTGGCTGGCCTGCTACAAGGAGCCGGTCCCTCCGCCGGAGTGGCTACGCGGTGATGAAGTCTAGCTGGACCACAGTGTGTAAGTAAACTTGGGCTTCTCAGCCGGTTTGGGGGTAGGCGGGGACCATTCGGGTAAGGACTCCCTTGTCAGAAGTCACCTTGTTTCCTGGAGCACCAGGTGCGTCCCGCAGGCAGGCACAGATGGCGGGAGCTCTCGCCGCTAGAGGGCGCTGCCTCCCAGCCCCGGGTGTGACCTTAGCCGCGTTGCCTGGTTCAGTCCAGCCTGGGACTCTTCCAGGCAGAAGAGCAGGGGACGGGGGGGGGGGGGGGGGGGGGGGGGGGGGGGGGAGTGTCCGAGGTCGGAAGTGGGGGCAACAACCTTAACTAGGAGTGGAGAAGAGGAGAGTGCAAGATTGGGTCCTGTGGGCCCAGTGACTAGGACTGTGCTCGAAGCTACTAAAGGCTCTTTAGCATCTAGAGTGGTAGGGTATTTGAGGGCAGAACTTTCTGGGTCCATTACGCCCCCAGCCGCGGGTCCTGCCTCCCTCATGGAATGCAGTGAGCTCTGGGAGTAGGGGATAGGAAGGATGCAGATAGGGTTGGTATCCTCACATTTGAGTTTTCCTGAACTGCCTTGACCTCAGGGATTTCTTGGACTCTCAGAAATCCCCGGTAAGAGATGGAAGAAAGCGGCAAACGCCCTCATCTCTAGTTTATGAGAAACCAGAGTTCCGGGGAAGCCTTGGCGCCCTTGCTTGTTGTTCGTAGCCTGCCCTTCTAACCCGGTCCCTTGAGCTGGAGCGCAGCTTCCTAACCGCGGCTCAAAGGGAACTGTGGAGGGCCAGATGACTCAGCCAGTAAAGGCGCTTGCCGCCACAAAGCCCAAGGACTTGAGTTCACTCACAATGGAAGGAGGTAGCCGACTCTTGCAAGCTGTCCTCTGACCTTCACGTGTACAGCATGCACACACGCACACACATCTATGCACACTAAATAAATATAGTAAAACTGTATTTTAAAGGGGACCAAGGAGCCTTTTGAAGACCTGGTGAGGAACATGCGGCTTGTGCTCACAGGGAGGAAGACATGATGTTTTTAGCGAAGTTAAATCCACGCGATTTGTCTGATTTTCCTTTAATCTTGGGTATTCTGTTTCTCTTGCTGAGAATGTGTGGAAACACTAGAAAGCCTGCAATCCTGTAGCACGTATCTGCAAACCTGTCGTTTTCTACACAGTCACAATGTACTTTCACTACCTTTGCAACTCGTTACTGTACAGTAGCAAATCACTTTCAGTTATGTGTAAAGGAATAAATCAATTCAAATGCTCTTTGTAAAAAAATTAATGAGATGGGTTGAGAAATGACTCATTGCTCTTGCCGAAGACAGGGCTGGGTTCCAGCGTCCACAGGGTGGCACCTCTGTCTCTAACTCCAGTTTGAGGGCACCCAACACCCTCTTCTGGCTCCTGTGGGCACCAAAAGCTCACATGCGGTGCATATGTGTGTGGGGGTCATGTGTGTATGTGTTCGTGTGTGTGTGTGTGAAGGCAAACCATTCATAATATATGCGATAAAAATCAGTCTAGAATTAATAAAGCAAAATGTATAGGATAATAAAGGAAGCAAATTCTATAAAGATTGGAACAGTTACAGGAATACATGATAGAGTAACACATGCTTCCTCGGACCCAGTGTCCATCTGACAATGGCCATCGTTTCTCTTTATGTGTATAGTTTGTTTTACCTCCGTGTATGCCTGTGTACTGTCTGGGTGTGTGGTGCCTGTGGAGGCCAGAAGAGGGCATTGGATCCCTGGAATTGGAGTTATATATGGCTGTGAGCCTCCGTGTGTGGGAACCAGGCCCTCTGCAGGAGCAGCCAGCACTCTTAGTCACTCCAGCCCTCGTCTAGTCCAATGAAGTATAACAGCTGCCAAGAGATTCGAAGATACCTATGCTTTCTGCTAACGGCAGATTCTCCTGTGACTCCTTGCCTGCAATACTCCCCTCCCCACCCCGAGACAGGGTCTCTCTGTGTAACAGCTCTGACTGTCCTGGAACTCATTTTGTAGACCAGGTTGGCCTCGAACTCACAGAGATCTGCTTGCCTCCCAAGTGCTGGTCTTAAAGGCGTTTGCCACCACACCTGGATCCTTAACTACATTTTTAATGGAAGCAAATACCACTCCCTAGCAAAGGCTGACAAAAGCAAAGATGTATTTTCTCCCCAGACTTACAAACCCCAAGTGTGGTCTGACCTCGTGGGGTCACACACCCTAGGTAAGCAACCAGCTCAGACTCACAGGCAAAGGCTAAGGCTTCTTCCCACTGAAGGAGGCAGCTGGAACTGAACTGAGGGGAAAACACTGCTTTTTTAAACCCCAGGAATTTAGAGGTTTACTCTGCCCAAACTACGCCACCAATAAGGCTGCCCTTGTTTGTGCCACCTTCGGTGTCTAGGACATGAAAGTCCCTCAGAGACGCCTCACAGAGGCAGCTCACATCTCAGCCCAGACCCGAGGGCTGTAGCAAAGGCTTCACAACCTTTGGTACCTTTCTGGTGGTGATTCTTCATCTCCTTTGTATTTATAGAAATGTGTGTCTTCCATCCACCATCTTCTCATGAACACAGAACCAAAGAGAGCACCTGGAGGAGTCGGCCTAGCATGCCTGAATTAAACTGGTCAGGCTTAACTCTAAAGTGCTCACAGAGAGAGAGAGAGAGAGAGAGAGAGAGAGAGAGAGAGAGAGAGAGAGAGAGATTCCTCCCGTGGATCTCGGAGTGTCTTTCCCCCTGAAGGCATGTCTGAGCCAGCCAATGACCCGAAGCCCAGGAGAAGGAAGGGTGAGCATGCCAGCCCACCGCCATAAGTAGCCTATCTCTTCCTCAGGCTTCTGAGGGCAGAGAACATTTATTTCCCTTTGAGAAGCAGGCTTCTCAATTCCTCACTGAAAACTTGACTTCATGTGAACAGTTCTGTCAAGCACCCACCTCTCCCCTGAGCCCAAGTACCTCAGGACAGAGTTCTTCCTTGCTCTCAAGCTGGGTTCTCACGCTGGGTGATCACGTTGGGTGCTCACGCTGGGTGCTCTTGATTCTTATGCTGATGTCTTTCTCTTGTTAAAAACCATCTCCCCACTTCCGTCTTAGCTCCTACGGCCGGCCGTCAGTCTCACAGTGAGCTTTGAAAAACCACAGGATGGGTTTTTAGCAGCTAGAGGGGTCTTCCTGCCTTTCCTCAGCCTCTAGAACTTTTCCTCTCTGCTCTCTCCCCAGCACCTCCTTCTCTTTCTACACCTCTCTTATTAGAAACCCACTAAGGTTCTGAGAGGACTGAGAAAAAAAATCGCCCCTTGAAATAGGTTTCTTTACTTTGGGAAATGAAGATTTCTCACTTGTTAATGAATAGAGATGGCTCTGGTAATAGAGACAGCCAGAAGGTGCAAAGACAGCGCGAGCTCTCAGGGATAAAGGTGCTCTGTCTTTTCCTGTTTGGATTTGGAGCCGTTTTAGAGCGCAGCAGACCTGTTCCACTCTGAACCTGTGCAACAGGAAGTCCTGTAGTTCGGAGACACCGGCCGAGACTACCAGCTAGTGCCAGGCTATCCAGAAGCTTGAGTTAGTGTCATAAGAAGTGACACTGGGGAAGCTTCTTCCTGGCTAATGTAGAGTGCTCACACCGTTGCCACCCCGCTCAGGAAAGTGCTCTAGCTTTGCGTCCCCGCCAGCTGCCTCCCTGAAGCCATCACTGGATGAGACAGATCTCACGTGGCGCCACCCTTTCTCAGTGCATGTCCATCTTGCTTTCTCGGCCCCTGGAGACAAACTTCCGAAATGTATCAGTCCATCAGTATTTGGCTTTCTTGGTCTGATGAGCAGCTTCTAGGAGCTTGGCTGATTAGAGCCCATGTTAGGGAGAGACTCTCCACGTCATCTCCATGTCTCTCACCACAGTTGATGTCATGGACATGGACTGCGGAAGTAGCCTGGCTTCCGGGGTCCCAGTATCCCTATCCTTTGTCCCTGTGATAGTGGGTAAAGCACTGGAGTCCAGTTCTAAGCTCTTGCCAATGCTGCATTGTTGTTGAGGAGAAAATGATAAGGGTTCTGCCTGGTTTTTAAAAAAAAATGGAGGAAAAAGTAAAAAGAAGCAAACTGGGTGGATGATAAGTGTATTTTTATTTTCTATAGAATTATAGAGTTTCTGAATTGGAAGGACGACCTGGCTTGTGAATGCAACATTTGGGAGGCAGAAGCAGGAAGATTTTGAGTTCAAGGTTAACCTGGGCTCATAGATCCTACCTTAAAAACAAACTAAGTACATCCTGATCAAAAGGCAGAAAGAGCCACAGTCGTCTGCTAGTCCAGTCTGTAATGATGTACAGAGATGTCCGTGCTAGTGGTTCTCAAAGGCAAGCTTGTCCAAATCAGCAGGCTGGCTTGTTTAAACAGTTGAGGCTCTGGAATTACAGCTCAGTACTGGTGCAGAGACCGAGCTCTAACAAAGAGGATACGAGTTTATTCTGGAACCAAACATGAGTGACCATGGTCTGGGGATATGGATTTAGGTCACCCACCCCAAGTTCCAAGTTCTGATGTGGAAATGTTTCATGATGTTTTTATAGAGACAGAAAATCAAAAACCAGGGCCCTTTTCAAGGACATTGGTGGCAGTGTCAGGGAGGAGGGGAGAACTCCCCTGTGGTCCTTGGTGCTAGCCCACCGGTTCTGTTGAGTTCATTTGTTCCAAAAGGCTTTAAGATGTCAGTCTGATAGGAGGCTGGGCAAAGAACGGCTATTTGGGGAACTGAAGGTAACCCCAAAGAAGCTTCAAACTGCCTGTTGACCTGCAGCATTCCCAACTCTACAGCTACTGAAGTTCTAACCTGTCAATCCACCTTGCGCAGGTTTCAGTGTTAAGGCAGGGACAGCCACTTTCTGGAAGCTTTACATTGCTAGTTGAGGGCTTGTCTGCCTTGCCCGAAGCCCCAGGTTTGATCCATACATTAGGTGGGATTGAGGAGGATCAGAAATTCACGGCCAGTTTGGGCTAGAGACTCTGCCTCAAACCAACAATAACGTCATAATTGGCCTGGCGTTAGATGATACCAATGGCTGATCCGTTCACATTCACCTGCCGTCTCTCTGCCACTGAGGAGAATTCGCTGAGAGCTGGCTGTGATCCTTAAACAGAGTCCCCAGACATGCTGCTGAGACTACAGTCCATCCACAACCCTCAGTTCTCATGTGGATTCTGGGGTCCCTGCTGCTGTAGGGCGACAGTCACCCTGTGGAAGAGTTTGTCTGTGAGTCAGTAAACACACTCCCTGACGTCACACTTCAACTAGAGGACCCGTCCTCCATACCTCCCCCTCATCCTAGGAGTTTCACCTGTCTTCTCTGGAATTCTCGTCTCTTGTAGCCTGACCACAGACTCATGCTATGGAACCTTTCCCCTTTGGGACCTATAGAGAAGGATGTTCAGTCTGCCTCACAGGCCTGATTTGCCATTAGAGTCCCTATTGTACTGTCTGTCCATCAGTGACACTAGGGATGGACCCCTCCTCACAGCCCTGACTATGCTGGTCTCTGCTGTCTGCTTACATGTCTACAGCATCAAGAACTCATCTAATAAATTTCTTAATCAAGCCAGGCAATGGTGGTGCATGCCTTTAATCCCAGCACTCGGGTGGCAGAAGCAGGTGGATGTTTGTGAGTTTGAAGCCAGCCTGGTCTACAGAGCTAGTTCCAGGACAGGCTCCAAAGCTATAGAGAAACCCTGTCTCGAAAAACAAAATCTTAACCTAAAGGACAATCTGCCTCACTGTAGCCCTTGAAACACATAAGATCTTTTATATATGCAGCGTCTACCCTTTGGGTGGACCAAGCAGTTGCTTCTCTTCTGCTTCCAGCTGCTGCTGTGATGGGTCCGCCAGAAATGAAGATACTCCAAAGAGACACTGTCTCTCAGGTTGAACATCAGGCTATGAAGCAATGGACCCAACAGAAGTAGCCCAGCCTGAGGGAGAGATCTGTCTCCCAGAAAGATTCCTCAGGCTTCTAATAAGGTGTCAGACAGCCTTATGGGACACGACCAAAGCTCAGACAAGGATGCATCGATGGTGGGCAGAACCACACTTTGATGGGACTGCTTAGAGGCCATGTCTTTGGCCCTCTATTTATATTATTTTAAAGGATATATTTCCCAGCACTCGGGAGGCAGAGGCAGGTGGATCTCTGTGAGTTCGAGGCTAGCCTGGTCTACAAGAGCTAGTTCCAGGACAGGAACCAAAAGCTACTGAGAAACCCTGTCTCAAAAATAAAAAAAAATAAATAAAGGATATATTTATTTTTATTTCATGTGTATGAGGGTGTGTG
>NW_026068114.1:339786-376841 GCF_014885135.2 Alexandromys fortis
CCTCCTTCCTTCCCTCCCTCCCTCCCTCCCTCCCTCCCTCCTTCTCTCCCTTTGTCCTCCTTCTCCTCCTCCTCCATCTTCTTCATAAGGTCTCACTAAGTAGCTTTGGCTGGCCCTGAACTCACAGAGATCCTCCTGCCTCACTTCTCTAGCGCTGGGATCAGAGGCGTGGCGCCACCACTACGGCTCCATAACTTGCATCCTTGTTTCAGTCCCTCTAGTGGTGTATAGCTCATTATCCCCCAAACTGCTCACCTATTCTTTTTCTTTTTTTTCCGATTAAAGATTATCTTCATACAATATATTTTAATCATGTTTTTCCTCTCATTCCCAGATCTTCCCCACCTCCCTACCTGACAACTTCATGTTCTCTCTCTCCCTCTCAAAAAGAAATGAAACAAAAACATAAAGGTCCAAGAAAAGCAAAATCAAACAAAACATCAACAAAAATACCATTACCTTTGCTTTTTGTTGGGCTACTTCTCCTGAGTATTGGCCTGCGCAGAAGTGTGGTTGATATACCTGGTAATAAGACTCCATTAGAGAAAACAGGTTTTCTCTTTGTCTGTGGGTATCAATTGTAGATAACTGTAGGTTAGGGTTGGGACCCTGTGTCCACGTCCCCGCTCAGTGCTGGGACCTCTGCTTGCTTGAGCCTATGCAGGTCTTCTTGTATCTGGAATGCACTGTTTCCTTGGCTCTTATATATGTCCTTGGTCTGTAATCTTTGGCTCTTATAATCATTCCGCCTCCTCTTCTGCACAGTTCCCAGAGTCCTGAGGGAAGAGGTTTAATGAAGACATCCAACTTAGGACTGAGTGCTCTAAAGTCTCTCACTCTCTGAATATTATCCAGTTGTAGGTCTCAGTGTTAATTCTTATGTACTGCAAGATGAAGCTTCTCTGATGAAGGCTGAGTGAGGCACTGATCTATGAGTATAGTGGTATGTCATTGGAGTCATTGCATTGCTGTGTTCCCTTAGCAGAATAATAGTATTAGGTTTTCTCCTATGACCATGACCTATTTAGTCTCAGATTCTTGGCCACTTAGCAGTTTCAGTTTTGAGCTCCATCTCATGGAGGGGGCCTTAAGTCCAATTTTTAAAAGGAGGTTGGTTACTACCATAACATTTATGCCACTATTGCATCAGTATATCTTGCAGGCAGGTCACTGTTGAAGGTTCCAGGATTTGTAGCTTGGTGATATTGATAATTACTTCCCCTCCAGTAGCACGCAGGGTACTAGTCAGTAGGGGTAAAGCTTCTAGTTAGGCACCAACTCGACGTCTCCATGTTCAATGATGTAAGTATTACCTTCAGCCAGAGAGCCTTACCATCAGGTTGTGGACAGCAAGAGATAGCCGTGGCAATAGTGTATGATGTTTGGGAGTTTCTATGGGATGCCTTTGGACAAGGACTCAACAACACGTATCTTATTCCTACTACTGGAAGTTTTACTTGATGGCATAAGATGTTAAGTTGGAGCAATCTCTCCCCTATTATTTGGTGACTCTAGTAATATTCCTTTTATATATGTATATATTTTAGAATGCTTCTACAGTAGTAAGTTTCCATATGGTTTTTCAAATGGCCTTCTGGTAGTTGTCCCTACCCATGCTTCCTCCCATTCCCTCTCTATTCAATCCTCCTAGTCTAGTTTCCCCTTTGTCTTTTATTCCTCTTTTTTTAATTCCTTTTTAAGTTGTTTTTATTGAGCTATATATTTTTCTCCACTCCCCTCCTTTCCTCTCCCCACCCCTTCTACCCTCTTTCAATTTACTCATGCTTTCAATTTACTCAGGAGATCTTGTATTTTTCTACTTCCCACCTAGCTTAGATCCATATATGTCTCTCTTAGAGTTCTCATTGTTGTCTAGGTTCTCTGGGATTGTTAAATACAGGTTGATTTCCTTTGCTTTATGTCTAAAAGCCACTTATGAGTGAGCACATACTATATTTGTCTTTCTGGGTTTTTGTTACCTCACTCAATATGTTTTCTAGTTCCATCCATTTGCCTGAAAATTTCAAGTTGTTGTTGTTGTTTTTTTCTGCTGTGTAGTACCCCATTGTGTAAATGTACCATATTTTCCTTGTCCATTCTTTAATCAAGGGACATTTAGGTTGTTTCCAAGTTCTGGTTATGACAAATAATGCTGCTATGAACATAGATGAACACATAATATCCATGTGGTACGATTGAGCATCCTTTGGGTATAGAACCAAAAGTGGTATTGCTGGGGCTTGAGGTAGGTTGTTTCCTAATTTTCTGAGAAATCGCCATACTGATGTCCAAAGGGGCTAAAGCAGTTTGCACTCCCACCAGCAATGGAGGAGTGTTCCCTTGACCCCACATCCTCTCCAATATAAGCTGTCATCAGTGGTTTTGATCTTGGCCATTCTTACAGCTGTGAGATAGAATCTCAGAGTTGTTTTGATTTGTATTTCCCTGATGGCTAAGGATGTTGAGCATTTCCTTAAGTGTCTTTCAGCCATTTTAGATTCCTCTGTTGAGAGTTCTATGTTTAGGTCTGTACCCCATTTTTTTGGATTATTTGTTCTTTTGATACTAGTTCTTTGTAAATTTTGGAGGTCAGTCCTCTGTCCGATGTGGGGTTAGTGAAGATTTTTTTCCCATTCAGTAGGCTGTCGTTTTGTCTTGTTGACCATGTCCTTTGCTTTACAGAAGCTTCTCAGTTTCAGGTGGTCCCATTTATTAATTGTTGCTCTCAGTATCTGTGAGGCTGGGGTTATATTCAGGAGGTGGTCTCCTCTGCCAATATGTTCAAGTATACCTCCCACTTTCTCCTCTATGAGGTACAGTATGGTTGGCTATATGTTGAGGTCTTTGATCCATTTGGACTTGAGTTTTGTGCATGACAACAGATGTGGATCTATTTTTATTCTCTACATGTTGATAACTAGTTACACCAGCACCATTCATTGAATATGCTTTCTTTTTTCAATTTTATATTTTTGCTTCTTTGTCAAAAATCAGGTATTTATGGGTGTGTGGATTGATATGGTGATTGAAAGTTATGTGGGCATAGTAGTTTGGGCTGACATCCGTGATCTCTTAATGTCTGCATAACACTTGACCAGGACCTTCTGGTTTTCATTGAAAAGTCAAGTGTAATTCTGAGAGGTCTGTCTTTATATGTTACTTAACCTTTTTCTTTTGCAGCTATTAATATTCTTTCTTTATTCTGTATATTTAGTGTTTTTCTTACTATGTGCTGAGGGGACTTTTTTTTCCCCCCAGTCTACTTGGTATTCTGTAAGCTTCTTGTATCTTCATAGGCATTTCTTTATTAGGTTCTTTCTTAGGTTGGGAAAGTTTTCTTCTGTGATTTTGTTAAATATATTTTCTGTGCTTTTGAGTTGGACTTCTCCTTCTTCTATCCCTATTATTCTTAGGTTTGGTCTTTTCATGGTGTCCCATATTTCCTGGATATTTTGTGTTAAGCTTTTGTTAGATTTAATGTTTTCTTTGACTACTGAGTCTATTTCCTGTATTGTAACATCAGTGTTTGAGATTCTCTCTTCCATCTCTTGTATTCTGCTGTTCATGCTTGCATTTGTGGTTCCTGATCATTTTTTCATATTTTTTTTTCTATAATATCCTCGGTTTGTGTTTTCTTTATTGTCTCTATTTCGGTTTTAATGTCTTGAATAGTTTCTTTCATCTGTTTAATTGTTTTTTCTTGGTTTTCTTTAAGGGATTTGTTGATTTCTTCTAATTTTTTGTTTTTCTTTTCTTTCATTTCTTTGAGGGGATTTTTCATTTCCTCCTTAAGCTCCTCAAACATTCTCCTAAAGTTATTTTTTAGGTCATTTTCTTCTGCTTCATCTATATTTGGTTCTTCAAGTTTTGCTGTTGTTGGGCCACTAGTTGTTTTTAAATATTTATTTATTTATTATGCATACAATATTGTCTGTGTGTATGACTGCAGGCCAGAAGAGGGCACCAGACCCCATTACAGATGGTTGTGAGCCACCATGTGGTTGCTGGAAATTGAACTCAGGACCTTAGAAGAAGCAGGCAATGTTCTTAACCCCTGAGCCATCTCTCCTGCCCCAAGGGACACTAGTTTTTATTGGTGTTGTGATGCTCTTTGTGGTGTTGAGTGCGTTCTTATCTTGTCTACTCATCTTTTCCTCTGATTGGTGTAGCTGTGTCTCTGGTGATCAATCTTCCAGGTGCCAGATGGTTGCTCCTCATGGTGTAGTCAGGGCTATGGTTCCAGTTACTCTGGAAGTCACCTGGTGCTCCTGGAGGTGGCTCAGTGCTTTTGGGGGTTGCTCTGTAATCCTGGGGGTCATTTGGGCCTCTCTCAGGAAGGTTGCTTGGATGGGGCTGCTCCCACTGAGGTTGTTGCCTTGAGCCTGCTCCTGGGGAGGTCTCTGGCTTGGACCTGCTCCTGCTCCAGCTGAGGTAGCTGACTCAGGCCTGTTGTCACAGATGTCCCTGGGTTGGGCCTGCTCCCTTGGATGTCCCTGACTCGCGCTTGGTCTCACAGAGGTCTCTGGCCGGAGCCTGCTCTCTCTGCAGTTGCCCCCTTGTACCTGCTCCTGTGGAGGTCCCTTTGTCTCTTATTCTATTTCCCTTTCCTCTGGAGATCCCCTCCTCTCCTCTAGTCCCTTACTAGCTAACTGACCTCTGGTTATTGGATTGTAGCACACATAGCGAAGACTTAAAAGCTAACATCCACATTGTAAGAGAAAAGTTACAATATTTCTCCTTTTGAGTCTGGTTCACCTCATTCAGAATAACTTTCCCAGCTCCATCCATTTACCTGCAATTTTCATTTTCCTAGCATCTGAACAATATGGCACTGTGTAAATGTATGACATTTTCATTATCCGCTCACCAGCTGACAGGCATTAGGATGCTTTGCATTTCTGGGCATTATGAATAGAGACACACTGAAATCGGGTGGGGAAACGTCTCTGTAGTTCACCTGATAACCTTTGATGAATTTCTCAGTTAGTGTTGAAAAGCTCTTCCTCAGGTTAACTTCCTAGCCGCCTTGGACTTCTGAGCATGGGTCCTAATTCTGCTGAGGGCTCATGGGCTGCGTTTGTGCTTGCTTGGTGATTAAGTAACAAACTTAAGGGTCAGACCATCCGGGTTTCTGTCCCACCTCACCACTTTACTGTATGATTTGGGGCAGGTCACCCAAATTTTCTGAATTTCCCTCACCTTTAGAATTGGGATAACAATTGATATTCAGATAATTGAGACAAAGCCTGGGAGCCAGTGAACCTGGTCTTCAGCAGAGGAAGTCTTCAGTGTGTGTCGGCTGTTATAATTACTTCATTTCATTGTTTACTCTAGAGCCAACCAAATCTCTGAAGAAATTAATCATTCTCAACCTAGGCACGGCAGCACATACCTGTAATCTTAGCACTAAGATTATTCAAGTGAATTCAAGAGGAACTGGGCTATAAAGTGTAATAAACCCAAAACAAACAAAATAAGAACTTAATCTTTCTCCCTAATATTTCTTCTTTGGAGGTTAAATATCTCTAGCTCTTTTGATTATGTCCTGTGGTTTTGTTTTCTTCAGAGCTGGGGACTGAGCTTCTAGCCTTCTGCACAGGAACATGTTTGACCATTGAGCCATCGGCACAGCCCAGTGGTTTTAATGTCGTCGTTCCCTTGTAATTCTCCTGGGGGCAGAGTCCGAATTGCCATGCTCCCTTGATAATTGCAGGAGCTCTCAGCTGCCTCCTGTCTTCCTTTTGTTACTGCTCCCAAAGAGCCACAAGTTAATCTCCACACCCCAGACTCATAAACAGCGAGGATACTAGAGTCTGTCCAGCCAATACTTTTGGGAGGAAATGCTGCTGTTCTGAGTTGTCGGGGCTCCTTTGACTGACTCCGTGAGAGGCTCAGATTGCGTCTCTGTGCTTGCGCGCACGCGTGTGTGCGTTGGCGCGTTTGCGTGTGCGCTTACACCAAGCAGAGCTCCCACTACCATGTACTACTTTGGTGGTGATGAGCAGTGACCGAGGAAGCCATGGGCTAGACTGGGCAGAGGGGATGGAAGAGTCTGGCAGGAGATGTGACAATTTCTGTAGAAAAGAGTGACCTGCTATGCTGGCATAGCTTTCTGGAAGGAAACCAATCCTCGGGGCCAGAGGGCAATTGCATCAAAGCAGTGCGGGTATTTCATCCCCACCCTGCCCCCGTCTCTGTTGGCCTGTAGCCCAGAGTTCTCGGTTAGGGAAGACAAGGAGGGAGCCAGGACTGTGTCACTGTAGAGACAAGGATGGCAGCCTCAGGCGTTTGGGTAGCAGGCTGACAGAGCAGGCCGTGAAAAGACTGTCTCCGCCTCATTTCTAGTCTCCAGTCTGTACTGAATGGTTTACCAAGAATTTGGGCCTAAAGTTCTGTGCTTTTAAGCTAGAAGGCAGAGCATCTTCCCAACACTGTGGTGTCCTGGACAGACTGTGTTTTCCTCCTGGACCACAAAGGGTACCAGGTCCCATTCTAATTAGACCTCTCGCTGAACAGAGACCAGCACGTGGAGGCTGTCTCAGTGGCTCAGCCCCCCACCCCCACTGAATACTTCAAGGTCACTAGAGTTTTTCCACAATGTCTCTGCCTGGTGGCAGAAGTGGGCACAGTCAGAGTTCTGCCGGAAGGACGAGTGGACTCCGCAGCCCTCACTATTGCAAAGCCAGATTCTGCTGTGAGGATAGAGACTTGCTTCTCACCAGCTCAGGGTCACACTGTTTCCTCATACCAAGGTAAGAACAAGTAAGCTCATCCACCCACGTCCGCTCACTGCCTCCTGAGCCTGGCCCAGCCTACCCTGTGAATACGAGGGTACCCTCTCAGGCTCCTACCAAACTCTGTCCTTAAAGGAGCCGGGGAAACTGGTCTCCTGTACTTGTGGGTTCTCATTTTCTTGCAAGCCACGAGTCCTTAGCCTCCTGATGCTGAATACCTCGGATTCAGGATTTATTATTTTACTCTCCAGGACTTTCCCTGTGTGATCCTGGTGAAAGGAAAGTCAGTATCCAGTCCAGGGTGAGGGTGAGGGCAGACCATCCTGCAGTTGGTGCAGAGGCTGCACCCCGCTTTCCTTACCAGACCAGATGCCGCATCCTCAGGCTCCCGAGGAAGAGCGCCCCTGGCGCCCAATGAAAGTAAGAACTGATTTTTTTTCTAGTACATTAGACTTTTTTTTTTTTTTTTTTTTTTTTCCCCGAGACAAGGTTTCTCTGTAGCTTTGGAGCCTGGAACTAGCTCTTGTAGACCAGGCTGGCCTCGAACTCACAGAGATCGTCTTGCGTCTGCCTCCAGAGTGCTGGGATTAAAGGCGTGCGCCACCACCACCTGGCTAGACTTATCTTTTATCTACTATATTTTATTCTGTGGTGCTGGAGATAGAGCCTCATGCAGTCTAGGCAGGCGCTCTACTGCTGAACGATACTCCCAGAGCTTTGATTGACCGACTCCCTACACTACCCAGATTGCCTTATGCTTGCTGTGTAACCCAGGCAGGCCCTGATCTAGAAATCTTCCTCCACATCCTGAGTGGAGACTACAGGTGTGGGTTGTCACCTTCTTACCCTGGCCTGTCAGGATTCTGAGCACGCCAAAAAGAACAGCCACAGCTGAGTTGTTTTCTGTAACGCCAGGGGTGCCAGGGGCCCTCATGGAGGCCATACTTTGAGAGAAGGTTTCTCTGTGTAACAGCCCTGGCTATCCTGGAACTAGCTTTGTAGACCAGGCTAGCCTCAAACTCACTGAAAACCCCCTGCTTCTGCCTCCCAAGTGCTGGGATTAAAGGTGTGTGCCACCACTGCCCAGCCACGAGGGATGGCTTCTTTGAAGTCAAGCCAGAGGTGGGCCAGGGCCACTTTGCCTCTGGTAGGGTGGTCCCAGCCTCTCAGAACTTTTCTTGCTGTTCTCTTGTCCCTGCCCTAGCCTGTCCCTGTAGGGCAGTGGCTCTCAGCTAGTCATGACCCCTTTCATGGGGGTCGCATGTTAGATATTTACATTACGATGTATAAATTACAGTTATGAAGTAACAACAAAAACAATTTTGTGGTTGGGGGGTCACCAAAACATGAGAAACCGTATTAAAGGGTCGCAGTGTTAGGAAGGTTGAGACCACTAATCTAGGGGCTCTTGAGAAACTGGATCTATAAGATGGAATCCAGGTCACTCACAGTCCCTGTGTCCCTCAGAAAAGTAAGCAGAGACCCTTAAAACCTATATTTCAAAAGTGTGACGTTGGTACATTCAGGAGCCTAGAGCATGGTTTTATATGTATATTCTTGCTCTGTCCCATAGTTTACCTTTGGTGGAAGCAGACTCTGTGTTCTGACCTCTCAGTTGGGCAAAGGGAGATGGTTTGGCATTTCAGAGCACTGGCTGCTCTTCTAAAAGTCCCGAATTTGATTTCCAGCACCTCCTTGGTGCCTTACAACTGTCTATATTCCAGTCCCAAGGGATCCAACATCCTCTTCCGGCCTCTGGAGGCCCTGCACACATGCAGTGCACAGACGCACATGCTGGCAAACACCCACTTTTAGAAAATAAAAATGAAGAAAAGAAGTCTTCCACAGACAACTTACAAGTTTTACCAACTCAGAGCTCTCCAGGAATCCTCAGGCCTCCTCTGGCCTGAAACCTGTTTCCTATAAACACTAGAAAATTCTGGTCAGCAACCACATGGGCCCTCAACGTATACCACGGCAGAGAGGGATGGCGTTGTCCCATGTGCCGCCCATCAATCCACACAGCTGTAAAACATTTATCTCCATTCTGCATCTGGACCCTGGCCTAATAAATTCCTCTAAAGGTATGCAGCCTACGTGGCCAGCTTCTGTAGATGTTAGGGGAGGCCAGGAACGCAGAGGCAAAGGGAAGTCATTACGCTGACTCAGGACAGGGACAGAGGACAGCAGGATCTAAAACGTTAGGGTTGGAGTGAGTTAATGAGCTACTGAAAAGTAATGTGGGACAATTAAATGTTGAAGCTGAAGTAAAAGCGGGGGGGGGGGGGTCTCTCAGGTCCCCTGTGGCCAAGCTGACTTGTGTTGCGGAGAGAGCATTCATTGGCTGTCGAAACAGAAGCGCCGGCCTTCAGCCGCCACATCTCTGCACGCACAAGGTATCCTTGATTAAATCACTTCATCTCTCTGGGTCTTTGTTTCATGGTCAAAAACTGAGGCATCTCAACATGAATAACAAGAACGGCTTTTTAAAAACGGGGCAGGGACTCTAAATAGATGTTTCTGTAAAGAGGCGTACAACCGGCCAGGAAGCAGATGAAAAGACGATGCTACGGGCATCAGTCGTTCGGGAAATGCAAATGAATTACACGCATCAGGATGATGAGTTCAAAACAGTAAACAAATCAACAAGTTAGATGAAGGTTTATGAGGATGTGGAGAACCTTTGTGTCGCTGCTGGCGAAGAAGCAGAGTGGTCCGGCCATTCTGGGAAACAGCGTGGCCCTGGTGAGGTGGCTCAGTGGGCGGAGGTGCTGGAAATCTACACCAGGAGCCCCAGAGTTGAAGGAAGAAACTGATTTCCAAAAGCTGTCCTCTGACCTCCACACATGTATACACACACACGATTAAAAATAACAAAATAAACCTGAAAAAAGTATATCCTTGCTAGGCATGATGGCTTTTAAATCCCAGCACTAGGGAGGCAGAGGAAGGTGGGTCTCTGTGAGTTCAAGGCCAAGTGGGTCTACAGAGCAAGCTGCAAGACAGTCAGCATTACAAAGAGAGATACTGTCTCAAAAACAAGAAACAAACAAACAAACAAACAAAACTCTACTTGTTTCCTAACCTCGTGGTCAAGCACGAATTCAGACGAAACAAGGGGTGAGCCATCAGCCTCAGGAAACCAGCCAAGGAGCCTGAATCTCAGGGGTCTCCCAGAAATCAGACGAACATCCTAGCCACCAGTCAGGCAGCCTGCAACACTGCCCCATGTTCAGATACCATCTAAATGGAATGTTATAATAGTATTAAATATTAATATTAAATGACAGTAAAGCACACATATCAACTTGGCTGAATCTCACAAATATTTGATTGAAAGAAATAAAACATACACATATGTTTATATGAAAAAAGCCTAGCTCCTTTGTCTTCAGTTTTTGTCGTGAATCAACTATTTGTATATGTTTGGAGCTGTTTTGGGGCTTTCTAGTTTATTTCATTCTAGTTTATTCCTTTGCCTACCTGGTCCCCAAATCATATTGTAGTAAATGCCACCATTTACTACATGGTTTTGGTATCCAGTCAAAGAAACTCCTTCTTGAGTACTGGCATTTAAAAACAATTTTACGTCTCTCTGTGTGTACATGTGCATGCATACGCACAGACACATGTGCAGGTGTGAGCATGGCATGCAAGTGGAGGTCAGAGGGCACTCCGTGGGGTTGTTTCTCTCCTTCCACCTTCTGGGTTTCGGGGATTGAACTCTGGTCTTCAGGCTTGAATGGAAACCACTTTCACTGGCAGAGCCATCTCATTGGCTCCCTTCCTTATGGTTATTTTTATTTCCAAAACTAGCTTATCCAGGTTCTGCCAGCAAATGAGGGAAATTTCTTTCACTGGAAATGCCAATGTCTATCTATCTGCCTGTCTATCTATCTATCATCTATCTATCTATCTATCTATCTACCTATCTATCTATCTACCTATCTATCTATCTATCTATCTATCATCTATCTATCAATCATCTATCTATCAATCATCTATCTATCAATCATCTATCTATCTATCATCTATCTATCTACCATCTATCATCTATCTAGTAGGTTTGGAGAGAACTGGCGTCTTTATGTTATTCATGGATTTCCATCTCCATGATATCTTAGAGTTTTCCAAATATAACAGAATATCAACCCCAGCTTCTGGGGCATCTGAGCAGAGTCAGGGGTCCTGGCCCCAGGACAGTTGCTCCAGTCTTGAGAAGCTTCACTTGCCCACCCTAACAGCTGCAGGACTATTACCAATCTTTGTACGTGACCCAGCGAGGGAAGCATTAGGAAATAGTGAAAGGTGTTTTTAGCTTTGTGTTTCCGACCAGTGGCACAGGATACTGAGCTGCCAGTAGGCAGGGTACCATTCACAGTGTCCCAAACATCACCGTGTGCTTCTAGCCCATCCATTCTCATGCATGTTGGTACACTGTGCGCTCAGAAGCAAGAGGACTGATTCTTTCAAACATGAAGCAGCCCTGTGCCCTGAACGTTTACTAGATCTGGATGGCTATAAAAGTCTTCTTGGAAGCTGGAGAGGTAGCTGAGTGGCTAAGAGGTAGCTGAGTGGCTAAGAGTACTGGCTACTTTTCCAGAGGACTTGGGTTCAATTCCCAGTACCCACAGGGTGGCTCCCAACTGTCTATAACTCCAGACAGTTCCAAGGGATCTGGTGTTGTCTTCTAGACTCCCTGGGAACCAGTATGCATGCAGTACATAGACACACACTAGGGCAAAACACCCATATAAATAAATAAAGTTAAAAAAAATAAATCTAAAAGAAAACACAAGTCTCTGTCCTTGAGGAACTGATGTTCTGGCAGGAGGGACAAAGGGATCAAACAATACAATACTCAAGTCTGAGGACAAAACGGAGCGCAATGAAGAGACCAGGAGGGCAACAAGAAAATGGCTGTCTCAGCCCAGATTCTGGGGAGAAAAAAAGAAATTTCTTTGGCAAATTCCTAGTCACAGACCTGCTTTGGATGAGGGATGGAGAGGGAGGTGCTGGGGTTGAGGGTACCTGGCACGAAGTCTTTCCTTAACGGAAGCAGCCAGGTAAGCAGTGAACACGGATTGTAGGTGGAGGATTTTTTTACCTTTCCTTGGGGCAGACAGGTGCTGCCTGAGCGAAGATAAAGCCTCCAGCTGGAGAGAAAAAAACAAAGAAGAAACCATTAATGACTTAATTAGGATTCAATGCCGTATCTTCTTGATGCCAAAGCCCGGGCTGCGCTGCGCTGTGGCTCAGGATTAAGAGCATTGGCCTAGCACAGTAAGGCCTTAGGTTCCATGGCCCGGATTTTGAGAAACAAAACTCAAAACCACCCCTACATCCTATGCTGCAGCCTGTACTCATAGCTTCTTACCTGCAGGACTCTAGAGACAGACCAGAGCTTACACTGTATTATCCTCAAGTGTGAGCTGCAGGGTGTGCGTGCGTGTGTGCTGTGTGTGTGTGTGTGTGTGTGCATGCGTGCGTGGTGTGTGTGTGTATGTGTGTGTGTGTGTTAAAGCCCAGCAGATTTAGCTGGGATGGATCTCTGAGTTCGAGGTCTACAGAGTGAGTTCCAGGACAGCCAAGGATACACAAAGAGACCTTGTCTCAAGAAACAAACAATGCTTCCCCCCACCCCCCCACCCCTGCACCCTCGCCTCACCAAGCAGATTTAGGATCACCGAATACTGAAGTTGGAAATGACCCAGGAAATCCCAACTTGTCTCCGTACAGTAGAGAACGCCTCCTAGAAGAGCAATAGATCGTCATCTGCCCCCCCCCTTACCCGCTCAAATACAACTAGGGAAGGTGTGGAAGAGGGGGCAGGAGGCTCCCCCGACCGCAAGCCTTATTGCCGCTGTAAAGGACTCAGTAAAGAAGATAGGGCGGAGTCCAAGGCTGGCTCCTCAGTCCTCCTGGGCAGGTGACCCTGGGCAGGATTATTAAACAGATAAACCTCAGCTTTCTTATCTAGAGACGAGTGTCATGTCACGTGATGAGGGCTGAGGCGAGTAAGGAATGTAAGGCCTTGAGGGGCACATAGGAGATAACCCTATGAGATCTATAGATCTATAGCGAAGAGCTTATGCTGTTCTTGCGTTACTCAGGCCAGACTCATTTATAGGTATGATATCAAAATTTTGTAATTGTTATTGTGTGTGGGGGGGAGGTCCTGCGTTCCACCCATAACACTGTAAGAAAGAGAATCAGCCCAGATCAAACATCTATCTGGAATCTGGCAAGTCAGAGTTTCAACTCGGGGGTTCAGATCCTAAATGTACAGCACCCTGATGCTTTGAAAGTTATATTAGCGGTCAAGAGAATATGGCCTAAAGAGGCAGCTGGGTCTGATGGAGCGGCTCTGCTGCTGGCCAGTTTCAAATGCTACCCACTGGCTTCAGTCACACATGGGTTGAGGGCAAAGCCAAGACCCAGGGCACACTAATGCCTGGCTCTTCCTGAGTGGAGAGAGGTGAGGCCACCCGGTCCACAGTCTAGGGCTTGCCTTGTCTCCTGCTGTGAGCCATCTCCTGCCCTGGATTAGGAGTGTGGGCTGGGAATCCAGGTGAGGATGGTTTGTGTGGGTGCGGTTGATAGAGATCAGCTGCTGCACGGCACCAGCCCACGGGGGAACTTGTGAAAACGCTGTCCACTGCCCGGCCAGCCGCCTTCCTGAGAGGCTGCAAGCGTGGAGAGGCGTTCCTGTATCAGCCAGCGGGAGCCAGGAGGCGCTGGTTCTGCTGCTGCTGACCCCAGCAAGCAGGCAAGTGAGGGCACAGTGGGAGGCAGGATTGGTAAACAGGGGCTTTGCAGTCTCTTGGGGACTTTATCAGCCTGCTGGTGGCTTCCTGGGCAGGAGGTGCAGTGCCCTGTCCTCAGGATGGCCTCAGAAGGTGGCTGATGATGAGTCCCAACTCTGACCCTGGGCTAGGGGCAGCGGGATTCCTACTGGGATTGGGGATTAGCTGGGTATGACCCAGACCTCTGTTCATTGGATAGAACTGGAAAGGCAGAGGCACCTCCTCCCCAGCTGCCCTTCCTCACCTCTGCTCCCCACTTTGTTGTCCTGAGGGAGCACAGATAAGCCCTCCTACTCCCCACATTGTTAGGCTGGGGTGGGGGCAGGGCTTCTTTTGGCTGAAGGATCTTGAGGGTTTCCAGCTGGCAGGGAGCAGGACAGAGGTCGCTTGAACTCAGACCACACGTCCCTGTTAAATACATCAGCTTTTAAATCAATCTTTGTCCAAAGTCCAGTAAGTTCCAAGACTAGTAGCGTTAGCAGCAGAGAGAATTCCTAGTGGCCCGGTGGCTCCCTCTCTCCTAGGTAAGAATGGCTTCTGGAACCTGCCATCTGGCCTGAGATGCTGTCTCCTTTTCCTTTTTCCTAACAAGTGACTTTGGGGAGGGGTTGAGGCCCTTGGTGGTGGCAGGAAGGCAAGTGTAGGGGTGCAGACTGTCTCCTGGGGTTTCTCAGCTCTTTCTGCTGGGGTTGTGAGGGCTAGTTAGGCTCTACCTCATCAAGGTGAGCTGCTCACTTTCCTGGGGTTGTACGAGATGGGGTGACGGGGGTTTGGGGAGTGTTGTATAAGATGCACAGCCAAGAGAGAAACCACAGACCACATAGGCCCCAGGACATTTTTTCCTGAGACCACTTCTCAAGCCTTTTGGGTGTAAGGGCAGCTAGCCCTTAAACTTACTGGCTAGTCAAAATAAACGCCGCCTCTCTACCTCCCAGGCCAGTGCTTAACCCTTTACCGTGAGGAAAGCCACTGATTCCTGGGCTGGTTGAGTGGAAATTCAGGTCCTTCAGTCTCCCTCTGGGGCATCTCTCAATCTCTGTGTCTTGGGTGAACCTGAAATGTCTGTGTTACTCTGACGTTCCCCCAGATTCTTCTGTGTGTAGGCATTTTGGGAGGAACTCATTTCCGGAGCATCAGGACCTCTCCCTAGGGGCCCTCTAGTTCTGAAGATTGCTGGTCTATAACTATATCTATAAAGACTCACGGGGGCTTTGGTGTAGAAAGTGTCATCCTGTATCCATAAGTGACAGGGCCCTGACTGCTTCAGGCCACGGTTTGACTAGTCTTTCCTGTACAAACAAATCAGGGACTTTGAATTTGTGTGTTATGGCCGAGCACACTGTTCTCATAATTGACTCTTGTGTGGTCCCTGCCGTATGGGCTTGTTGTTGCTGTTGTGTGTCCTAGGCCACTTGGTAGGCAGCTGCTGCTCACCCGAGGGAGGGAGCACAGGTCTGGGAAACCAGGGGTTAAGGTGTTGTTAGATCATTGATCACAGGTCATTAGATACATGCCTTGCCTCAATTTTGTTACTTGTTGAAGGAAAGTCGGGCATCATTTCTCAAGGGTTTTTCTGAAAATAAAATTATAAATGTGAATGTGTCTGAGGGACTTGACAGTCCAAATCTGAGATGCCTACTCTTGGGATGAGTGTATCCAACTGAGCCGTGGAGTAGCGGGAAGCGGCATCCATGCAGTTTGCTGGAGACCTTGTATGAGTCTTTCGGCATCACTGAGTGTTTTCTTACCCCAAACTAAAAAGAGTTGACACCTGATGTTGGCTAAGGCCTTTTCCATATAAGGGGATCTGTGCTTTGAGGGTGGGCTCCTTGTGACTTGAGGATGAATTCAAATGTTACCTTCCAAGAAGGACTTCTGAAACCCAGCTTCCCTCCATCTCGTCATGATCTTGTATTACTCCATAGCACCTGTCGTCCGAAATCATTGCTACCTGCTGTGTTCCCAGTTCTTGGGACAGTTCCTGACTCGGAATAGATGCTTACATGTTTGGGTGGAGGGAAGGGAGCTGGGTCGTGGATTGTTTTCGTCAGCTATTCCTTGGACTTCCTGTTAGGCTGTATGAACGTGGAAATGGACCTCTCCACTCACATCTTAGTTTAAACGACTCACAGTTTTGCAAAGAAGATGGGCGAGAGGAGACGGAGGTAGACAGGATTCCCTTAAGCTCCTCAGAGAGTCCTTTCCTTGGTTCTTCAGGAGAGGCCACCACCCAGCTCTCCTTAATCTTCTTGCCCGGTTGGCATTCTAGACAAGTGGTTAAGAGCATAGGGGTGGCACACACCTTTAATCTCAGCACCTGGGAGGCAGAGGCAGGCAGATCTCTTGAGTTTGAGGCCAGCCTGGGCTACAGAGTGAGTTCCAGGACAGCCAGGGCTGCACAGAGAAACCCTTGTCTAGGGTGCAGGGAGTGAAGAGCGCAGGCATTGGGACCAGGTGTGATGTGGGTGTTACTCTGAGCCTCTGTTTCTTTCTCACATGTGTATGGTGGGGCCCAGTTCTTAGCTGTGGGGAAACTTAAATGCTCAATGCATCTTACATGCCATATCATGATGTCTTTAATTCCCCTGTTCTGTGTGCGATTCCAGAGAACACAGGACGCCTGGCAGTGACAAGAGGTTTGTGGTAGGAAGGATGACGTCTTGCCTACTTAATAGCTGCTGTGAGGTTTCTCTATGTTTGAAACAACCAATACCTGAGCCTGGGCCAAAAACAGATAACTGTATTTATGAAGCTAGCGGAACCATAGAAACCAAAAGTTAAAAACAAAACAAAACAGCAGAAACATCATCTCCCACACCTGCAACCCAAACGGACTAGCTCATGGGATTCCCACCAGCTGTACGGAATACCTATGGAGCATGAAGATACCACAAGGAGATTGCCTACTCCACAGGCAGCTTATCTTGACGGGGATGCTGATGCAAACAACCAAAATGGCATCTATAATCTTTAGGCCTGATTCCAGGGCCTTCACTGTCTAACCTGACCTGTTTTCTTTCTTTCATCCCGAATATGCACTGAAGTGATTCTGAAACATTCACTGTTCCATGAAGACAAGTGTGCTCTTTTGCCTGAAGACTTCTTGCTCCTTCCACTCTTACCTACATGACCCCAAAGCACAGTGTAGCCTCTGAGGCTGGGAAGTAAAAAGAGTCCAGACCTCACATCCGAGTCTAGGCTCGGCATATCTAACCAGGTGAAACCAACTTAGCCATCTAGAGTCTCTCCCACTCCACGAGAAATGGCTCGTTAGGTTTCATCCCTTACTCAGAAGTAGCAAGTAGCTCTAGAAAGACTCAATACGTGTTTAACAATAGCACACTTTTACTCTTAGCCGCTGTATGGTGCTTGTAGGTGTGTTTTGTGACTCTCTCCACTGGATTCTGGGTTCTCTGGAGGTAGGATAATGTCTTGTCTAATTTCGGTTGAGCCTGACACCTGCCTCAATGTGGGTGCTAAATGTACCTTGATGGACATCAAGAAGGTGCTTAAAGAGGCGGGGCGACCTACAGAATGTGCTAGTCATGCAAGGGCTTGAATGTTGACCTGGACCCGGGAAGGTCCTGAATTCATCCGCATGGAAAAAGTGTTTAGTTAGCACCTCCTATAAACGGGTAGTCAGCACTGGGGAAGGGAACCCAGGCAGAGCCTGTGGCATGAGCAAAGGGCAGGCTGGGCGTGGGTGGTCATGCAGAGACCAGTTTTGTTTTTCCTGAGGAGCAACAGAGGGTAGTGAGGTAACTAGAACCTGGGTCCTCTGAAGGAGCAACACATGCTTGATGCCTCAACAGGAATCTCTACTTTTGAAGACTGGTCAGAAAGTTTATCTAGAGGCAGGAGGACTCCACTAATCAGGCATATGGAAAATGAAGGGAGTAGAAAGGCAAGTATAGAAACTGGGTAGTGTACTCACCCAGCATACACTAGCCCCTGGACCTGGTCCCCAGTGCCACATGAACCAGGTGTGGCTGTACACACCTGTGGTCGCTAGTCGGGGAGAAGCAAAAGAGTCTGCAGCTGATGGTAAGGTTTACGACTGGGCTGCGTGAGATCCTGAACGAGGACAAGCGTGGCACTGCTTTTGGGGGAAACCCTCATTGTAGCTGACCTCCAGGAGACCTTAGCTGTTTCGGGTACTAGTCCCATCGACAGTGTGAGGGCATCCTCTCTCCGTGTTCACAATTTTAACTCCACCTCTTTCCCAGCCCCTGAAACTCTTAGGTGGAGGGCATTGAACTCCCAGACTGGAGTCCTGCCTACCACACAGTACACAATATCATTTATGGAGCCTGCCGTACGGAGGATGCTAGGTACCGGCAGATCAAATGACCTTTGATAAAAGAAATTTTATTCTTTATCATAAAAGAGAGATAAAAATTACTTCCTGGGCCTGTCATCACTATTCTCTAGATAAATTCTCCATGGAATGCCTCCATGAATTCTTTGCATTTTAAATCTATCCCCAGCTAAGACCAAACAGCAACTGTCACAATGGGGAGGGACAGTTAGCTAACCTGTGTTTTAGGGCCGCCCTTTCCCTTCTGTTTTGGGATTAGTCATGTAAATATACTTGGCTGGTTGAATTTCCACAGGTGTTGCTTTTCAAAGCAGGAGCCCCGGTGGCCTAAGATCTGCCACCTGCATCAAAATTTTATTTTATCTTTTTTTTGATTTTTTTCGAGACAAGGTTTCTCCGTAGCTTTTGGTTCCTGTCCTGGAACTAGCTCTTGTAGACCAGGCTGGCCTTGAACTCACAGAGATCCGCCTGCCTCTGCCTCCCAAGTGCTGGGATTAAAGGCGTGCACCACCACTGCCCAGCCTGCATCAAAATCTTAAGCTGTGCTCTAGGTGAGTGGTTTTTGAAGGATGAAATCTCTTGCTTGCCAGAGATCCTCTTGTCAGTGTCAGATGAGCTACAGTACGCCTCCTTCCTTTTTCTTTAAAGTTTGCTTACGTTTCGTGTATGGGCATTCTGCCTGCGTGTATGTACATGCACTGCGTATGTGCCCGGTTGCCCACGGGACTCAGAAGACGTTAATTGAATTACAGATGGTTGTGAGTCACATGTGGGTGCTGGGACTGAACTCGGGTCCTCTGCAAGAACAGCAAGAGCTGTTAACTGCTGAACCGTCTCTCCAGGCCCCCACCATGATTTCATTTAATGTCCTTAGCAGAAGCAGCCTGTGCGAGGCTCTGCCAGAGACGGATGTGGTTGTCTGTGCGGGAAGCCCTTTGCCGGGGTTGACCACATCGAGAATTCACGGCCTGTCTGCAATTTTGGACTTAGCCCCCACATGCTTCACCAACTATATTTTTTCTAACAGAAGTCTGGTGACTTCTACTTTTTCGGGTCACATAGGTGTGTGCGGATGCAAGGACGAGTGATCTCAGGTATGCATCGGCTGCTGCACCCAGTTAAACTTCGTGGGAGTGTTAGCTCCCTACTCACTGACGTGCACAGGTTTTCTAATAGTCATGGTGGTCAGTGAAGGTGAATCAGGGCTAGATTCGATGTGGCCAGATAGGCCCTGCTTCCCCTACCCGCTTCTGCCTCAGTGAGACAGACAATTGGTTCAATCATGCTTCTGTCCTGGGTTCTATAATGGAGGACCCTTCTACAGGCTCAGTGACCAGGTTAAACATTATTCACCAGCCGACCTGTGAGCCCTTATCTTTCAGTAAAACTGCTTCCTGAAGCAGGTGTTTATATAGGTGCCTTTGGGGAGACGCTCTGCTATCCCTGGAATTCTATCACACAATTGATTTCTAATTACTGTTAGATAAGATGCAGGTGAGACTGGGTACGTGTGAGTAATAGTAGGGCATTACCATGCTCGCTCATGTAAAAGTCCTGCCACACCCAGACCAGCACACACGCAAAGAAGGCAGTCCTTGGGGCTGTCATTCCTGAGCCCATTGCTGACCGTAGCCCACATTTTCCCACCTATAGGCAGAGTTCCTGTTGGTCCTATGTCTTTTACCAAATCTTTGGAAATTAGATGATGCTTTCTGGTTGAGTGGACCCATTCCCTGAGTACTCCCTGGTGACCATGGCCCACATGCAGCCCAGATAGCACTGTATAAAGTAGGGTTTCGTTCACTCCAGCTCCTCCATCCTTGGGCTCTGCAGGTCCCTGATTGTTGTCTTCTACTTTAAGCTCATGCGTTCTGTCTGGGACTATGCTGAGAACTTCAGCTCAGCCTGGAGGCTCTGCTGGAGCCTTTGATACACAGACTGACAGATACTCCCAGGTCAGGGAGAGCCTCAGCATTGTCTGAGCATCTGCTCTTCCCAGCGGCTAAGATTAGCTTTGTGGAGACTATCAGGAGAGAGTAGGAGAACCTCTGGCCTTGCCGGATGATCATGGTGCCTGTGCATTCTCCAGTCCCTACTCTTCCCCCACAGCAAATGCTATTGTGTCGGGTGTCGGGTCTCCCACCAGAGGTCAGGGCTAATGGCTCCTGTGGCGTGGGCATCCTTGCTCTAGACTCTGTGCTCCGGAGATTTTTTTTAAAAAAATAATTTAAGTTTATTTTATGTGAATTGGTGTGAAGGTTACAGACAGTTGTTAGCTGTCATGTGGGTGCTGGGAATTGAACCCGGGTCCTCTGGAAGAACAGCCAGTGCTCTTAACCGCTGAGCCATCTCTCCAGCCCCTGTTCTGGAGATTTTAACATCATCTGGAGCGCCACTGTCTCCATCAAGGGTACCACCATCTTCACCTACATCCTCACGGTTAGCAAGGGGTGACCTGGGATTCAAAACTAGTTAGAGCTAGGTTTAACTTTGGTCCTTCCTAATGTGCTTTACCCAAGTAGAATGTCGTGTGGAGTGGAGAGAAAAGCACACATTATTAGCTGCGCGTGGCTGTGGCTATGGGCTCCCTGGACAGGAACTAGTCTGCTCTAAGGACCTTCATGACCGCTCAACATCTCCTACCTCAAGTTTGGTGTCTGTATTTGGGCATTTCTGGCTTGTTCCTTAGGTTCCCAAAATGGGTACAAATTAAGAGTTCCCTGTTGAAGCTGTGTTGCCTTTAAGGCCAGCAATTGGGAAGCGGGTACATGCAGGTGGCTCCCTAAGTCCAAGGACAGCCTAGACTACACAGTGAGGTTCTGTCTCTGAAAAGCTTCCCTATTGAATTGAAAATACAATCAATCCTTTCCTCCCACTAACCACTGACAAAAAGAAAAATCAGTTGAATCAATCCCTTAAATCACCAACAGCAAGTTGATTCCTTGGAAAAGAATGATGGTGCTGGGACTTAGGGAACATCCATTTCCGGGCTTTCCTACCTGTGCCTTTAGGCACACTGGGGCTGGCTTTTCTGTTTCCATAAACCTTAGGGAAAAGGGTTTGGTCATTAGTCCTGGACATCTCCTTATTCACTTAGAGAATACTGCCTTAGGTTGCCCTTCCTCCCCATCTTCCTGCTTCCACTTTCCTGGTTCTTCCTCACTCATTCTAGTTCACATTGGTTCTGCCCTCTACCACCCTGCTCTGGGCTGATCCTCAGGCTAGAATCCTCACCAGCCAGCCTCCTGCTTTTAAAAGTCAAACCCCAGCTAGGGTGAAAGATACTCTTAGTTCTGTCAGTTTTCTTTATGCTGGTGGCCATGTCCAAGAACCCAGGCATGACAAGCTCGTGCCGCATTGCTGGCCGGCACCCCCATCCCTTCCTTGCTCCTGGCGTCCATTATGGTGAAAACGCCAATGCTCACCAAACTGCATTTTCTATATAGGATCCATGATTATTTAAACCTGTTTCCTGGTTCCCTACAGCGAAGTAATACTGCTTGTGACATTCCAGACAGGGTTGCACAGGCTGCCAACCCACGGGCTCTGTTTGGTTGGGTTTTCCATGTTCTTTCTTAAAAGTTTGAGACGGATGCAAAATCTTTAAAAACGAGAGCATTTTATACAAACCTAGACTTGCAGAGTCCTCTGAGAGATGGGCAGGCTTAGCTCGCCATGTCTTCCCTCGTGGTGGCTGTCTGCCCAGCCATAGTCTTCTCTGGATTATTTGTTTGACCCCATTGTGTATCTTGATGTGACACTTTGGCTTCACATTCCCAAAATTCCCGATTTTCTACCTCTCCAGCTACTTCTCAGGATGGATTGAAATGGTCTGTCTTCTTCATTATCCGCCCCCCCCCCCCCCACCCTACTTCTCCCTGTTCACTGGCAGAGTATTCTGTCTCATCAGAGCTAACTCACTTCCTGTGTTCTCCATATCATCCCACATGCTGACAAATTTTCTTAAAATGGAAGCAGCTGGGGCTGGAGAGTTGGATCACCGGTTAAGATCCGGAGGATCTGAGTTCAATTCCCAGCACACACACGGCGGCTCACAGCCATCTGTATCTGCAGTCGCAGGGGATCTGACACCCATTTCTGGCCTTCAGGAGCACTGCGTGAATGTGGCGTACAGACACACATGCAGGCAGAACACCCTTCCATATAAAAATAAAAAATTAAAAAAATACATTTGAAAAAAGTGGGAGCGACTGGCTGGACATGGTGGCACACGCCTGAAATCCCAGTTCTAGGAAGGCAGGGACAAGCAGGTCTTTGAATTCAAGGTCAGCCTGGTCTACCTAGTGAGTTTTAGGCTAGCCAAGGCTACTTGAGGCCTTGTCTTAGAACAACAGCAACAACAAAAGGGAGCAAGTGTCAGCTTCTTTCCCGGCTGCCTTTGTTCCGCTCTGAGACGTGTCTGTGCCTCTGTTGTTCAGTACCCTCTTGCTTCCCTGGCCTTGTGGTGTCTCAGCTTGGCGGCCTTCCCTGGTTTTGTTCTTGGCATCATTTGGCATTGGTATGTGTCTGAGGTTGGACTTCCTCTCGGCATGGCACCATAGCCTGGGCTTTCTGCTGATTTTTTTTTGCTAGGAATTCCCTGAGGCTTTACCCTAATCTCTCTTCCTGTCACAGTCTCCCCATGGGGCTTCACTTGGCACATCCACGTAGACCGCCCTGGAGTAGGACTCTGGTTCCAGTCACCAGAGCTACCAGAGCTGTGCCCCTGATTTAAACCCACCGCAACCCGACTTTGCTATCCCCTTCCTCACTTGTACCATCGTACCTTTATGAAACAAGGTCTCACTATGCAGCTCAGGCCGGCCACAAACGCTCATGCTCTTCCTGATAAGCCTTCCGAACATGGCGATCACAACTGTGTGTCACCGTGCCTGTCAAACTGTGGCATGCTGGTGTCCCTTGAGTCATCCCTCAGGAGGCAGGTGACAGGGCTGCTGTAATAGAATTCTACGGAGTGTCATTTTCTTGACGGTCTAGAGGCCAGAAGAACACGACAAAGATGCTGTTAGGGTTGGGCCCTCTGAGGCCCCTGTCCCCAGCTTTCATAAGGGTCACCTTGTTGTATCTTCACATGATCTTCTTTGTTCCCAGTGTGAGGTCATCCCCAACATCTCACCCTAGTGACAGCAGTCCTACCAGACTGGTCTCCTCCTCATGACCCGGTTTAACGTCAGTTGCCCCTGTAAAGTCCCTATCTTTGAATGTGATCACACTAGAGATCATAGTAGATGTTCAGGTTCAGAGGCAGGGCCCCCATTCAGTCCATACTGGAAAAAGAGCCTGTAGTTGGGAGGTGGAGCAAATATCATAGCTAATTAGTAGAATAGACTGGGTAGGGTAAGAAATTCAAGGCGAGTTATAAAAACTGGCCCCTCGCGGAGAAGCAGCCAGGCTAGGCAGGGCTGGAGGGCACCAGTGTGAGAGCCAGCAGGGAGCAGGGGAGAAGTGTGTGGCCCGGGTACCACGTGCTCATTCCCGCAGGGACGCATTGTGACACCTCACTGTTGTTGCACCTGCTCTGTCTGATCCATCTCAGCGTGGAGAAATACGAAGGGACAGGGTTGAATGAACACAGCCGATGGCTTAGGTCCGCCACCCGCCCCTTTCTGTGACAACCATTCTGTTGCCGGTTTCCAGGCCAAGGCAGGCCCTTATCGCCTCTGTGTTCACTGCCTCCTCCTGGCCTGCCTCCAGGGTGTCTGCTCCAGTCCACTCCACCAAATCTGTCCTGAGCCCAACTCTAACCTTACTGTCCCTCTGTTTAAACACGCCAAGTGGGCCCTGTGCCATCAGGCCACGGCCAGACACCGTGGGCTGGACATGAAGTTCTTCCATGTCTGCCACCGGCAAGCTCCCTTTGGTTTGATTTTGAGCTCCTCCTTAAGCATGCCCACGGACTTTCCCATGGCCTGGTAAGCAGACCACTCTCTGTCTGAAACAGCCTCCCTCTACCTCGGATGCCGCCGAAATCTTGGCCATCTGTTGTCAAAGCCAAATCCTCATTAATTCATGAAGTATTCCTTAATTTGTCCCAACGTGTAGCTCTTACACATGTACACTTTGTAGTGGTAAATATTTTTTTCTTTTCCTTTTATTTCATGTGTATGGTTATTTTGCCTGCATATATGTCTATGTGCTACATGCATGTCTGGGGCCCATGGACACCAGGAGAGAGTGTCAGATCCCCTGGAACTGGAGCTACAGGCAGTTGTGAACCATCATGTGGGTGCTGGGAATTGAACCCCAGATCCTCTGTGTGCACAGCCAGTGAGTGCTCTGAACTACTGAGTCATCTCTCCAGCCTCTGGGAATTAACTTTCTACCAGCCATTTCCTGTGACCTAACTGACCCCGAAGTCCCTTGAGAACTGGGGGCTTTTTATGTTAGTATAGGGTGGACATGGTGCAATCGCATGACTTGAATGTGGGGTAGTGAGTCCTCTTGATGTGTAGTGGAAAACTGAAGGGGTTACATTCGCCATTCTAGACAGACATCCCCTTCCTGAGCACGCCGACTGGAGGAGCTTTATGGAGGGGAAAGAGACAGGGATGTGGCAAGAAGCTGAAGTAGGGCTACAGTGGTCAGTTTTCCTCAGGCTGGCTGGGTTTCTCAGACTTGAGTGCAGCTGGGTGAGGGAGGAGGCATGTCCTTAGCTCCCCCTGCAACACAGGGTCTTAATATGTAACCCTAAGTAGTGTGGAATGCCCTACACAGACCAGGTGACCTTCAACTCAGAGTTCTGCCTGCCTCTGCCTCCTGAGTACTGGGATTAAAGGTGTGCACAACAAAGCCTGCCTAGCTCTTAAGGCAGTTAGGTTTGGGGCAGGCATCAGAGTTCTATCAAAACCCAGAGGTTAAACATAGTTTTCAACTGTTTGAATCTATGTCTGCCTGACTCAGAACTGCTTGGAACTGTCCAGGGGGGAGGAAGACAACAGACATGGACTGCAGGGTGCCTGCTCCAGCCGCTGGGATCAGGCACGCACTCTAGATAGAGCTGGATCTTGAGGACTGCCAGGGTGACCAAGGGCCTCCCGCAGCCAGACTGTCTCCAGGGCTTCTTAAGGGAGTAAAGGTGAGGATGAGCTCTGGGTAACGTTAATAGTTCATCCAAGCATGACATTCTTCTGTGACCCAGGAGAACTGTCCTTGAGGGGAAAGGAGTCAAGTACCGTGGCGTGATTTCAAAGGCTAGTTTTGAATGTCTGCCTCAAAGTCTGTGCCCAAAGATGTGAGGTAGGGACTAAGTATCTATTTTTATGACTCTGTGCAGGTGATTCTAAAGGGCAACTGGGATTGAGATCCAATTTGTGGGTGGCCATGAGCGCTGAGATGGTACCCCATACCTGTCATTGAACCATTTAATCTTGTGTGTGTGACTGTTTTCCCTGCGTGTATGTCTGTGTATGAACCACACGCATGCCTGATGTCCTTAGAAGCCAGAAGAGGGCATTAGATCCCCTGGAACAGGAGCTGCAGATGGTGTGAGCTGCCATGTGGGTGCTGGGAACTGAACCCCGGTCTTCTGGGAGAGCAGCTGTGCTCTTCACCACTGGGGCTTCTCTCTAGCCCGGCACTGGGTCTTCACAGGCATGATTTATTACCATTAGTGATGCCTGATGGCCGTTGGGTTTATATAGCCTTGATTGCCCTGTGTCTCTCACAGATGGAGGCACCTGGCATGTTTGGGTGGGGCTGGACAACTCCCAGGGGCGAGGAGAGGATGCTCTGACTCTTGATCTTACGTCTCTAGGGTTTGCTACTTATACTTAGCTCCTTTCTTGGGAGAGCTTGGGCCTTGGGTTTGAACCTGAGCACCACCAAACAACAATAACAAAAGATCGCAAGTGGTGGTGCTTGCCTTTAATCCCAGCACACAGGAGGCAGAGGCTCACAGGAATTAGACAAAAAATAGATTTTTCTTTTTGGCATGTAAGTGCATGTGCCATGCACATGGATGGGTGTGTGCATATGGAGATGGGGTTAACCCTCAGTGATTTTTTTTTTCTTTTGAGGCAGAGCTCCTCACTGGTCTGGAGCAGGCTGGCTGACTGATGAACTCCAGGATTCTGCCTGTTTCCACCTTCCCAGCTCTGGGGTTGCAAATGTTTGTTATATCAGCGGTCCCAGGTGTCTTAGGGTTTCTATTGCTGCTATTGCTGCAAAGAGACATCATGATGATGGCAACTCTTTTTTTTTTCTTTATGTCTAAAAGCCACTTATGAGTGAGTACATATGATATTTGTCTTTCCGGGTTTGGGTTAACTCACTCAATATGATGTTTTTCAAATCCATTCATTTGTCCGGAAATTTCAATATGTCATTTTTTTCTGCTGTGTAATACTCCTTTGTGTAAATGTACCACATTTTCCTTATTTGTTCTTTGGTCGAGGGCCATTTAGGTTGTTTCCAGGTTCTGGCTATGACAAACAATGCTGCTACGAACATAATTGAGCACATGTCCTTGTGGTATGATTAAGCATACCCAAAAGTGGTATTGTTGGATCTTGAGATAGGTTGTTTCCTAATTTTCTGAGAAATCGCCACACTGGAATCCAAAGTGGCTGTACCAGTTTGCACTCCTACCAGAAATGGAGGAGTGTTCCCTTTACCCTATAACCTCTCCAGCATAAGTTGTCATCAGTGTTTTTGATCTTGGCCGTTTTTACAAGTGTAAGATGGAATCTCAGAGTTGTTTTGATTTGCATTTCTCTAAAGATGTTGAGAATTTCCTTAAGTGTCTTTCAGCCATTTTGGATTCTCTGTTTAGGTCTGTATCCCATTTTTTATTGGATTATTTGTTCTTTTGATGACCAATTTCTTGAGTTCTTTGTATATTTTGGAGATCAGACCTCTGTTCAGTGTGGGGTTGGTGAAGATCTTTTCCCATTCTGTAGGCTGTCATTTTGTCTTTTTGACTGTGTCCTTTGCTTTACAGAAGCTTTTCAGTTTCAGGAGGTCTCATTTATTAATTGTTTCTCTCAGTGTCTGTGTTACTGGGGTTATATTTAGGAAGTGGTCTCCTGTGCCAATGCGTTCAAGTGTACTTCACACTTTTTCATCTATGAGGTTCAGTGTGGCTGGCTTTATGTCGAGGTCTTTGATCCATTTGGACTTGAGTTTTGTGCATGGTGATAGATGTGGATCTATTTTCATTCTTCTACATGCTGATATCCAGTTATGTCAGCACCATTCATTGAATATACTTTCTTTTTTCCATTTTATATTTTTTGCTTCTTTGTCGAAAAATCAAGTGTTCATAGGTGTGTGGACTGATATTTGGGTCCATTTGATTGGAATTTTTTTTTTCTCAATGCTTTACTCTAAGGTGATGTCTGTCTTTGAGGTTGAGGTATGTTTCTGGTATTCAGCAGAAGGATGGATTCTGTTTTTGTGTCCAATCCGTTAGCCTGTGTCTTTTTATAGGTGAGTTGAGTCCATTTATATAAGGGATATTAATGACCAATGATTGCTATCTCCTGTTAATTTAGTTTTTGTTGTTGGTGATGTTATTGTGTGTGTGTGCTTTTCCTTTCTTTGTGATTTGCTGCTGTGAGATCATCTATTGTCTGTGTTATTATGAATTTAGCCAACTTTCTTGGGTTGGAGTTTTCCTTCTAGTACTTTGTGTAGGGCTGGATTTGTGACTACGTATTGGTTACATCTCATTTTGTCATGGATGTCTTGTTTTGTTCATCTATGGTGATTGAAAGCTTTGCTGGGTATAGTAGTCTGGGCTGGCATCCGTGGTCTCTTAATGTCTGCATAACGCTTGACCGGGACCTTCTGGCTTTCATTGTCTCCATTGAGAAGTCAGGTTAATTCTGATAGGTCTGCTTTTATATGCTACTTGGCCTTTTTCTTTTACAGATCTTAATATTCTTTCTTTATTCTGTATATTTAGAGTTTTTTTAATAATGGGCCAAGGGACTTTTTTTGATCCAGTCTATTTGGTGTTCTGTAAGCTTCTTATATCTTCATAGGCATATCTTTCTTTAGGTTGGGAAAGTTTTCTTTTATGACTTTGTTAAATATATTTTCTGTGCTTTTGAGTTGGATTTCTTCTCCTTCTATTCTTATTATTCTTAGGTTTGGTCTTTTCATGGTGTCCCATATTTCCTGGACATTTTGTGTTAAGCTTTTGTTAGATTTAATGTTTTCTTTGACTAGTGAGTCTTTTTCCTGTATTGTAACATCAGTGTTTGAGATTCTCTCTTCCATCTCTTGTATTCTGCTGTTTATGCTTGCATTTGTGATTCATGATTTTCTTATAATTTCCTTTTTTATAATATCCTCAGTTTGTGTTTTCTTTATTGTTTCTATTTCGGTTTTCATGTCTTGAATAGTTTCTTTCATCTGTTTAACTTTTTTCTTTTTTTTTTTAAGGGATTTGTTGATTTCTTTCAATTTTTTGTTTGCCTGTTCCTCTATTTCTTTGAGGGAATTTTTCATTTCTTCTTTAAGGGCTTCAAACATTCTCCTAAAGTTATTTTTTAGGTCATTTTCTTCTGCTTCATCTATATTTGGTTCTTGCTGTTTTAGGGCCACTAGTTTTTGTTGGCATCATGTTGATCTTTGGGGTGTTGAATGTGTTCTTACCTCGTCAACCCTTCTTTTCTCTGTAGTTGGGGCTGTCTGTGACTCTGGTGATCAGTCTTCCAGGTGCCAGTGGATCCAAGGCTCAGATGGTTGCTCCTCATGGTGCAGTCAGGACCATGGTTTCAGTTACCCCTGAGGTCACTGGTTGTTACCGGGGGTCGCTCTGTGCTGGGGAGGGGGTAGCTCTGCAATCCCAGGGATGTTTGGGCCTTCTCCCAGGGAGGTTGCTTGGCTGGGGCTGCTCCCACTGAAGTTGCTGCCTTGGGCCTGCTCTGGCAGAGGTCACTGGCTCAGACCTGCCCCTGTGGAGGTCCATGGCTAGAACCTGCTCCAGCTGAGGTCTCTGGCTCCGGCCTGCTCCTTGTGTGGTGGCTCCCTTGTATCTGCTCCTGCGGAGGTTGCTGCCTGGGGTTGCTCTGGAGGAAGTCACTGTCCCCACAGCAACTCTTATAAAGAAAAGCATTTAATTGGGGCTACTTACAGTTCAGAGGTTCAGTCCGTTATCATCATGGAGGGGAGCATGGTGGCATGCAGGCAGACATGGTGCTGGAGAAGGAGCTGAGAGTTCTACATCTGGACCGGCAGGCAGAAGGAAGAGATAGCAACCACTGAACCTAGGTTCGAGCTTCTGAGACCTGAAAGCCCACCCCCTAGTAATATGCTTCCTCTAACAAAACACCCCTACTCCAACAAGGCCATACCCAATAGCGTCACTCCCCATGGACCAAGCATTTAAACACATGAGTCTTTGGGGGTAATTCCTATTCAAACCACCACACCAGAGATCCGACTCAGGTCCTCACGCTTGAAGGCAAGAGCCAACACTCAGCTCTGAGCCCTTATGTGACCTGACTTTTGTTGTTGTTTTTGTTTGTTTGTTTTTTAAGACAGGGTTTCTCTGTGTAACAGTGGTCCTGGAACTAGTTCTGTTTACCAGACTGGCCTCAAACGCACAGAGAGGCTCTTGTGCTTTTGAGCCTGAAATGTTTCAGGGAATCCCACATTCTGTCTGTCTGGAGCACAGTCTGTGTTCCTGTCAGGTTTCCACTGAAGCTAAGATGTTCAAATCCTTTCAGGAGATCACGCAGCTGATGTTTAAAGGGCTTTAAACACCTCTTTCCCCACTTTTGGTCTGGGTTGGCTCATGCACATTCAAGCCCGTGACATTTCTTAGCAGGACATTTCCACCCACATGAAACATCATCTTGGAACAGAGGCTTCAGATGGAGTTTTGCATGGAGCAGTCTGACAGGACAGACAGGCCTTCCCACAAACCAACTCCCAGCAGGAACAGTGAGAACAGTTCCTTACCTTCCTCCAAATAGCCCTCATGGACAGTCCGTCAGCTTCCAGCCTCAGACACACGAACTGAGGCCAGCAAAGCTGGACCTGCTGACTCTTTGGGCCTTGGGCTCGGGAGCTGTCTTCTGGCCCTGTCAGTGACTGCTTTTCTGTGGGAAAAGCCTGGTAGTTTGAATCCTTTCTACTCTGACCCCTGGCAGAAGAGCCTCCTAACACATCTGTGTTCATTTTCTCGCCTTCCTAACGTGCAAAATGCTCTGAGCTTTTCTTCTGGACCTCGGTGTATCATTCACTCTTGAGAGGAAGAATCCAATTGTTTGGAAGAAAATGAAGTCTGAAGGTGAGAGTAATGTTATCAGAAAGTGATGGACAAACACCTCTGTGCCTTTGCTGTCTGCCTGGCCAGGGCCTTGGTTCTTGCTGTCTGCCTGGCCAGGGCCTTGGTTCTTGCTGTCTGCCTGACCAGGGTCTTAATTCTTGCTGTCTGCCTGACCAGGGCCTTGGTTCTTGCTGTCTGCCTGGCCAAGGCCTTGGTTCTTGCTGTCTGCCTGGCCAGGGCCTGGTTCTTGCTGTCTGCCTGGCCAAGGCCTTCATTCTTGCTGTCTGCCTGGCCAGAGACTTTATTATTTTTCCACACACAAACAACTTGGTTGCCAAGAATTGACTTTTCCGTGTCAGTTCAGACAGGAGTCATGGCTTCCTTTCATCTCCAGTATTTTGATAATTGGGAATAGAGCCGCTTTGGGATATTCTAGAGATCTCTAAGTCTTCACTAATTACCTACACACCCACCACCAAGGCCTGGCCCTCAGAGTTCCTTATCAAGAAGTAGATGAGCTGGGAGTTGAAGAAACAGGAAACAGATCCTTAAGCCCAGTGTCCTGGTTAGGTCAAAGCTCGGAGTCCAGACATCTCCATGAAGCAGCAACACAGACCTGAGGCCCTGACTGATGCAAGAGCTACATAAAACCAGGATGTGGACTAGATAGAAAGAGGAATGGAGGTTGAATAGTGGAGCTAAAGTGAATTGACGCTCTTAAATACTATAACGGAAAGAGGTTTTTGCCCAGGGGGTCTCATATAAGAGCAGGAATTTGGAGTTTTGGGTGGCTTGGTTGGGGTGATGGTATCCACTAATCTATGTGGGGGACACCTGCTGGTGGAGGGACCAGCACTAATCTGTTGGTGACTGGGTCACTGTAATGGCAGGCATGGCAGGAAGTGGACAGAGCTAGAAGCGCTGACCTCTCCCCGTAGGCGTGATGACATTTCAGAATTGCTGTTGCTCTGAACTGGCTCTAACCTGACTTTAGCCATAGCCGTGGGAAAAAACGGTGACCTGGTGCACCCGAGTCTCTTCAAAGCCTCAGCCACGGGTCTCACTGTTCCTCAGACTGGCTGTTAGAAGCTCTGAACAGCCGCCCAGACACAGCTTGAGATTGTGCCAAGAAAGAGTAAACTCACGTCTTTCTGGCCTGTCGGGCCTTTGGGTCTCCAGGGAGATGGGAAAACATCCCCCGGTGGGGAGGGATTTCACATTTCCTCTTTGGCCTACAGAGGAAGAAAGGAGGGATCCTGTGGTGGCCAACCCAGGGTGTGAGACAGCTGCATTTTAAGGTAGATGCCTTAAAAGCAAACATTCATCTGTCGACCAAAAACACAGCCGCTTCTTTTGATGAAAGCACAGAACCCAGCACCCTTTATTCTGGCTGTACAGGCACATTCTGAATCGGAAGCCTGTGGATGAGGCTGCCCGCTGTTTACCTGGAGGAACTAAGAGGGATGACGGAAGCCTTCAAGGCTTTCCAGCCCTGTGGAGCTCAAAACTGACGAGGTCTAGAGAGGAGCTCGCATGTGCTGGGAAACAGATGGTGTGCACAGGCTGAGCAGAACGAGCAGCTCAGAAGCCAAAGTCAGAACAAGACTAGAGGTGGGCAAGTGAGGAGAGCCGGCTGGTGCTGGCTGCCCTTGGCACCTTCCTCCCCGAGGGGCCCTTTCCGGGCTGTGCCTTTGATGTGAGGAGCTGCTGTGCTCTCGCAAGCTGTGAGGACAACCACCCATACCGCGGCTTCACTCTTCTCTCCTCCAGGTGCCTGATGGGGCCATTTCTTGGGGGTTTTTTTTGACCACAGAAATTTTCACACTCAGCTTTGCAGAGAGAGAAGAGAGAGCTTGAGGCACCGAGCCACAGGTAGCGGAGCTCTTCCTTTCTGCTCGTTCTGCCCTGCTCTGTGGGAACCAAGGCCTAACGGCATATTGAGTGGCCACAGCAAGGCCTCTAGGGAGCCTGCAAGCATACTGTTGTCTGGTCATCATTCTGCCCCTCAATGTCTTATATAGTCACCTCTTCCTGTCCTTCCAGAGCAAAGGGACATGCTCACAAGCAGGAGCTGTGCCCTGAAGACCACGGAAGGAGCTGGCCGCAGCCACCTCAGCCCTTTGCTTCATAAGCCAGCCTTTTGCTGGGATGCCCCCACTACCACTCTCCTCTGAAAGCACAGGGCTGAGCAGGAGGCCTTGGAGCCCCTAGCAGTTGGTCCACTTCCCTTAGCAGTGAGGACCCAACCATTGTTCACACATTGTTCCTTTTCTCCTCTGGTTGACCCAGGCCCTTCCCCTGTAGCGGCAAAACAGGAGGAGCAGAATGGATGGAGACAGATATGGCCTTGCAGGGGAGAGCCCTTAGTCTGCCATTGGCATCTTTTCTTTGGGTACCCTGACTCCGACTAGAAACTTTGGGACCACCCACGGCCGTTTTCGTCCCTTCCTCTCAAGCTCACTGACTATCTCAGTTTCAGGTGTATATGTCCTGTATTTTGATCATGTCTCCGGGTTACCCTCCTGTCTTCTGCTGCTGAACCCCTACTTCCCGAGACCCTCCTTCACATGTTCTTGTTGTGTGCCCTGATTGTGTTTGCACCAGCCAGGGGCGCGCCATCTTTTCTATTGCATCACCAACACGATTAACAGGCTCGGAGGCCTGGCTTCTCTCCTCTCCCCCTCTCTCCCTCCCCGTCTCTCCCCCTCCCTGCTCTTCTTGGGAATTCATTTCTCCATGGAGCTGGTCCTCTTTCTCCCCAGCCCATTCCTTCTTCCCCAAGCCCCTTCCTTGTGCCGCCCTGTATCTCTTAGCTCTCACACAACATGACATACACAACATTTTTGTAGACAGAGGCTGCACTTTTGTTTCCCAACTGCCCAGACCCAAATAATTACACAGAAACTCTATTAATTACTATTAAATTAACTCATTACTATTAATCTGTGCATGCCACAGGGTTGTGGCTTACTGGCATGATGTTACTCCTTCAGCAACTATGTGGCATCTCTTTGAGTCTGCCTGTTCTCTTTATATATATAGATATCTGTTTGGATTTCCCACCTGGCTTGACTTTGCTAAGCCATTGGCTGAAATAGCTTTATTCATCAACCAATAAAATCAACACATATTCAGAAGGACACCCCGCAGAACATTTTGTTTTAAAAATATAATTATGAAAAAGCTATTTCCCCAGATTTGAAAGGCAGCATGTAGTTCCTCTTATTCACGAGCTAGAAGCTGACAGACTCATCAGATACCGTGAGCGCAAGTGTGCTTCTCGGAGGTGGCTGTGGGCAGAGCACAAGTGTGAGAATGTCTTAAGGAAACTTCTGGGGGCTGGGAAGACAGACCTGTTCATTAAAGCACTTGCTGTGTGGGCTCAGGGACAGGAGTTTGGAGCCCCACAAACCCTGTGAAAATCTGTGGTGTGTGTCTGCAGTCCTCACGCCGAAGAGGCAGAGACGGAGGACAGCTGGACCTGCTCGCCAGCTATTACAGTCAGAGCTGTGCGTTCTGGGTCCATTGAGAGAATCTGTCTCAATCAATAAGATGGGGAGGGATTGAGAAAGACACCTGTCAACACTTCTGATTTCTACACATGTGTATGTGCACGCGTGTGCGCGCACGTACACACACACACACACCACCACCACCACCACCACTACCACTACCACTACCACCACCATCACCACCACCACCACCACCAACCCCAGCACATGCCCAAAGGAAGTCTATTATTCTGTCTGCTAATTAAAATAAGGTAGACTTGGCTTCCTAAACCTCCTGGATCTCATGTTTTCAGACTGAGCCTCTTTGGGTCAGAGGACAAAGGTGAGTGTGGTTGGAGCTACTGAAGCTAAAGCTCCTGTGGTAAGTACTCAGCTGAACACATGGGTACAAAACGCAGGTGAAAAGGCCATTCTCGGGGAATGTGTTTGGAAATTGTGAGCACGGTCTGCGCAAAGGTTCCCTGGAGCCCCTGTGTTGGTACACTGCACACGAAAGAATGGAACCGGACAAGCAGAGACACAGGTTTCACGCTCCAATCAGATTTCCTTGTCTGTGGATTTACCCATTTGCTTTTCATCACAGAAATGGCCTCCGCCTTCAACCCCAGAGAGTGTAAATTGTCCAAACAAGAAGGGCAGAACTATGGCTTCTTCCTGCGCATTGAGAAGGACACAGATGGCCACCTGGTCCGGGTGATTGAAAAGGGGAGCCCAGCGGAGAAGGCAGGGCTCCTGGATGGGGACAGAGTTCTCAGGATCAACAGTGTCTTTGTTGACAAGGAAGAGCACGCGCAGGTGAATGGATACTTGGGGTTCGGGCACCTCTTCGGCTCCACATCTCTGTGCACTCTGAGTTTGGGGATCAGTGGAGCTTGGTTCTCCTCTGGATGCCCCTGGTTCATGGTGGGCAGCCTAATTGCTTATGAAGAACTGAGACCTGTAGAGAGTATTATGTGGCCAGCCTGATGACCCGAGGGGTTCAATCCCTGGGACCTGCGTGGTGGAAGGAGAGAACTGACTGATTTCCTGTGCCGTGGCATGTCCCTACTCTAAAACTGATCAATCAATTAAAAACTTATGTAATAGTGTCAGGCCAAATATGCATTGCCTGTTTGCTGCATACTAGACAGCTTTCTCTGAATAAGCTACAGCCCTCAGCACAAGCCTGTGAGGCGTGTGTGATGGCATAGACGAGGCAGCCATGTGCAGGTGATGTAGCTTCTTCACGTTTGTGCAGTGACTCTACGGGAGAGGGGGTCCTCGCCCCACTTCGCCATCATTCCCCTTTTGCTGCACTATGCCCAGAAGCCCCGCTGTGCTCTTTTGACCTCCCTAAAGCTGAGACCTTTCAATACAGTTCCTCATGTTGTGCTGCCCTCAACCATAAAATTATGTTGGTTGCTACTTCATAGCTGTAGCTTTGCTACTGTTAGGAATTGTAAATATCTAATACATGGCCTCTGTTGGAAGTGTTGTTCAAGCCCTCAAGGGGGTCGCAACCCACAGGTTGAGAACCACTGCTCTAGAACATTCATCTCTGGGAAAGACCCGTTGTAAGGACTTCCTAGATTCCCACGGAGCCAGGGTTCAGTCTAATCCTCCGCTGTGTGTGTGTGTGTATACATATACATACATATATATTGGGAGTGTGGGGGTGAAGGTGTCTGGTACTCCTCTGCTTAGGGTATGGGTATCAGGTCAGCTTCCAGACCTTTAGGGACACGTGATGCACATCCTCCTCCTGCAGGTAATGGGGGCAGGAGGGTGGTGATCAGGACATGGTATCCTTTGACCACTTCCCCTTTCTTAGAAGGTGGTGGATCTGGTGAGAAAGAGTGGGAATTCCGTGACTCTGCTCGTCCTGGATGGAGACTCCTATGAGAAGGCTGTCAAAACACAGGTGGACTTGAAAGAATTAGGCCAAAGCCAGAAGGAGCCGGCTTTGAACGATAAGAAACCAGGCCCTGTGATGAACGGGGCGGTGGAGAAGTGCGCCCAGCCACGACTCTGCTACCTGGTGAAGGAGGGCAACAGCTTAGGCTTCTCTCTGAAAACCATCCAAGGTGAGCAATGCCATTCTCTTCCTTTGTCTCCAGCATGAATCCTTTCTCTGCAGCTGTACAGAGAAAGCTCTGGACTTTGGACAGCTGCGAGACCTGAGAGGGGAGCTGGATGCTCTCTCCCTAGTGTTTGCCAGGCTGGCCCCGAGGCCAGGGTTCTAGGGCTTGGTGCCTCTTCATTGTTTTGTTTCACTTTCCCTCGGTTTTCAAGACAGGGTTTCTCTATGTAACAGCCTTGACTGTCCTGGAACTCATGCTGTAGACCAGGCTGGCCTCGAACTCACAGAGATCCGCCTGCCCCTGCCTCCTGAGCACAGGAATTAGAAGTGTGTACCGCTATCGCCTGGCTTTATTGTTCTTTTCTAGCTTCCTTAGGGTGAAGATGGAGGGGAACGAGGTTTTTCAGTTACCTTTGAGTGAGACTGAGACCTCTTTTCATAGCCCAGAGAAGCCAAGTGGTCATTCACTTTGTCAACAAATATTTGAGCATCTGTTGCCATGTTACAACCCCAGAGCTGCTGTGGAAACCCTGTCCTCCTGTGACATTAGAGCATTCTCAGTCGAAGCCCAGTCTCAATTGTCCCAAGCTGTGTCCCTGACCTATGCTGCAAAGGACATACTTGAGAATCCCCGGTCCTCGGGAAGTCCTAGAGGTCCTGTTTCTGCGGTTTCAGAGGACCGTACCATGCTGTATTGTCACCTGGAATTCTTTAGTGTTTGTTTACCCCTGGGAAACTGGCCAGAATCAGGAGTCGTGCTAGCTGGCTGGCTCCATCTTTAGTTATTGAACAGAAGAGGTTGGTGGGTTCAGAAAAGATCTAGACATATAACTGCCTTTCAGAAATTAGGTTTATTACAAGAAAGGGCCATGAGGTGAGTGTTTGATCATTACTTAAAGCTAGTGTTGCCCCTGCCCACATTCTCTCTGGGACTGGAGAGGACTGATGGCTGGTAGTGTTTGGTGGAAGATAGAGGAGACCATTTGACAGTTAAACATGGTTTTCAGAGGTTACATGACCTCCAACAAGAGATAGAAATTAAAACCATGAGAGACAGTCCTCACATCTGGACTATTAAACCCAGTGGTGTTGAGGGTCAGAGAACCTTGACATTTCTTAGAAATATATTAGTGGTAAAATAGTGTTAAACAAAGGCAGGGGACTGGTGAGCTGGCTCAGCAGGTAAAGGTGCTGACTGCCCAGCCTGATGACCTGGGCTTAATCCCCAGAGCCCCCCTTGGTGGAGGAGAAGACCAACTCTGACCTCCACATGCGTGGTATGGTGTGTGCATGTGTGTGTGCATGTGTGTGTGCATGTGTGTGTGCGTGTGTGTGTGCGTGTGTGTGTGCGTGTGTGTGTGCGCGTGTGTGTGTGCGTGTGTGTG